>NC_058522.1:560913253-561213253 GCF_904849725.1 Hordeum vulgare subsp. vulgare | reverse complement strand
GGAGAGTGCATTATCGTCCATTATGCCACAGAGGAAGGCTTCCATATCAGCTGCAACATTGTTGAGCCGGTAAGACGGTGTGCTTGATGAAGGGGGAGGAAGGTTTAGTGTGACTGGTGACATGGTGGAGAGTAAATATGAGAGGGTTACCATCGGTCCCTATGGTGTAAGACGGCGTGCTTGATGAAGGGGGGGAAGCCAGTGAAGCAGGTCCTGTGGGTGGTGAAGATGAGCTTGTTGCTGATTTGTTCACATCTAAGCTACTTGCCTCTTGGCGGGGAGTCCTCCGTTTAGCTTGAAAGCTTGCATTACGACGATCTAGCAATGCTGACTTCTTACCTTCTTGCGACGCATTTATGTGCTCTTCCTGTTGATCACCGTCACCCAAGGTACGACTAAGGTACTCGCCTGCACCGTTAGTGAGCCAGTAACTACTCGTTGAACACACATGGACATATCAAGTATTGTAAAGATAGGAGGATTACCGTCTGATTCCAATCCGTGACCAGCCTTACTTGCTGAGCGAGGGGCTTGTGATGAAGCGGGGGGTTCTCGGACTGCCAACGCATGAGTGGTCGACATCAGGTTGGGGGCAGCTAAGGTAGATGCATCTGGTCGCGGCATTGCTATGGATTCAATGCAAGGGGTGTTGCGCATAGCCGCGAGTTTTGCGTTTCTGTGAGCTCTCATATTCTGCTTCTCTTCGGGTGACATGTTCTGCACACGTGCTCTTCGACGACAGTTTGTCTCTTGCTTATCGGCGTTGGTCATATTTTGGTAGGCTGCCCTTCTAAGGGCGCTGCTCTGTTCCTTCTCCTCTGATCTCATCTGTTGCCTGGCTTCTCTTTGACGGGAATTCCTCTCCTCATCTGTCTTCGTTTTCCTAGCTTCTCTGCGACGTGCATTGATTTCCTCCTTCTGTTCAGGTGTTAACCTATTTCGCCGTGCTATATATTGGTCTCCCCTTTTCTGTTTTTTGTCCGATGCAATGACTGCGCTTGAAGCTAGTTGTTGAGGACCAGTCTGTGAGGTGTTGAGCCTCGGTCCTATATATGAAACAATATCATGCTCAGCGCTGCTGGGTATTCCTCCAAGTGATGCACGATGATCATTGCAGGCCTCTTCACGGGAATGATTTCCTGAAGAACCATTTTATGGAACACTTTGGTTATGGATTGGATAAATGCTAACGGAAAATATGCTAGTGGTCAAGGGTGATACCACTTGGTGTTTCGACATGCTGCACTGGCCGAAAGGCCGTGAGATTGCCTGCTATGGGAACCATCATACGGAGTTGAGTGGACAGATTGTCATCATCGTCAGAAGACGAAACACTGTTATTAGTAGTGTCTGTTTGGTCACGTATGAAAAAACCAGACTGTGGCCGGTGGGTAATGGTGGGTTGTCTCCTTGGTGTCCTCTCATATTCAACAACTGATAAGAATTAATGTAGGATAAGTTGTGAAAGTTTAATGTATACCTTATATGCAAACATGTCATTGGCATCGACATACCTCTTTTTCCTTTATCGTACACATTCCCGCTTTCCTGTGACATCTCTGGCTTCTATATGTTATTCAGTAAAATGGTGTTATTTTGAAAAAAGAAAATGATAAAAGATGATGAATGATGAATGCACTCTTTTGCAATAAGAAAAGTGCATTCTCCTATATTGTGTAAACCTTGTTTTAGTTGAGCTGAGTTAAGAAGCATCATTGGGACCCCAAAATCTCTGGTTGTCACATATGGTGGTCAAATTGGCTCTATCCTTGCTTAGCTTTCATTAGGTTAATATAAACCAAAATGCAAAGGAGATATGCGAAGTCATGTATGGTACTTATGTCTCCTTAGAAGGTTACCTAGGAACTTCCTAGATTGGATCCTCATGCATTGTTGAATGTTTCCGATGATCCTCACAAAACTGTGCAACATATGTCTATCCAGACTGACATGCATCAGTTAGAAAGGTGCTTGGAGAGTGTTACTCAAGAAGCATGCCCTCCGTACATCCGTGGGGAATTCGCTAATTCAATTTGTCAGCTGGTGTTGGATTTTCGCCGACTCTGTTTAGGAGGTAGCGTCTGTTACATGTGAAAATCTACTTCTGCAAGCCATGATGTTAAACTGCGTGGAAACCCATCTTATGCTGCTGCATTGACCGAAAGTGATCTTCATGCATCTGATTTATGTACTTCCTACTTTGGAAAGAATCGTCTTCTATGTATTATTATTATTATTTTGCTCATTTTTGTATCATGTCTCAAACTGTGTTAACTTCTGAAATTTGCAAGCGAATTGGAATTTTCCTTTTGCATAAAATATATTATTAATCGCAATGTACCATGTTTGGTTTTAGTTGCATAACATAACATATTATCTATGAACATTTTTTTGGTGCTGACTATGATATTTCATTTGTTGAACTGTAGGTTCAGCTGGGACATCATTTACTCCTTACATGATAACTGTCAAGCCTAATGAGGTATTTGAACAATGCTCCCTCCTCTCTGATGTCTATTCGCGCGGTCTGGTTGTTCCTAAGTTGCTTTTGGACATTAGTTGTGCGGTCAGGATCGAGTAGATTGCCCTGCCCGTTACCACTCTTGGTTGAGAACAGAGCTAAGAACATAATGTGTATTATGTGGCTCCTGGTACAAACAGCAAGAAGTGAAGCATAGCACTGAGTCGACCCTTAAGCATCTTTTGAATATTTTATCCTCTTTACTTCTGTTTTCTTGCGACAACTTTTTTCATTCTTACCATGGATTCCATGCCATTACTGCTTATTTATTACAATATATAGTATCCAACTTGAACTTGCTGCTTATCCACTTGATTATTTGGCTACTAATAACCTTAGCAACAGATTTTTAGGTTCTTTAGCGACAGATTTGTAGGTTCTTTAATTTTGCCCAGAGTACATTTTCTTGCTAACTCAAACTTGGAACACTTTGGGTTTGTTTTGATTGTTGACCAAATATTACCTTCCCATTTTTTTGGCTATGACCAAAATATTTATCTTTATCATGTATTTACTGCAGTTGATTTTTTCCCACAATGATAATAAAAAGACATACCATTTTCCAGGTTGGAGATGGAGCACACGGATACTGTCAAAGCTTCTATTGGGTCCTTCTTACTACCCCAAGGTATCACCATGGAAAATGCAAAAGTTTGCAAAGCACTCTTAGTAATATGCATGGACAGCCATTTTCTTTATCATGTAGACCTAGCAAATATCTCTATTATTAATGTGCAATGAAACTTAGTAACATACATGAGTTATTTAATTATTTTCCTTGGCCTTAATATGCAAGAATCAACGCCTTTTAATAATACGAATTAATCAGCGGCTCAAGCATTTTGTCTAAGAATGTCTGCCACTTTGTGATGTACTAATCAATCTATTGTGTAAGCGATGCGGTAGTTTTACATGTTCTACTTGAAGTAATTATGATGCTAAAATCATAGTCACCATCATGGTTGTCGATTTCGGCGAGAAGGAGCAACCTTGGCACTCACCGACGGTGTGCCCATATCTGTGTGCTTGGTGTCACAGAAGCCTCATCTCTCTAATTCCTTCGCTGGTGCCACAGAAGCCTCATATCTCTAATTCCATGCCATTACTACTTATTTATTACAGTATATAGTATCCAACTTGAACTTGCTGCTTATCCACTTGACTATTTGGCTACTAATAACCTCAGCAACAGATTTGTAGGTTCTTTAATTTTGCCTAGAGTAGATTTTCTTGCTAACTCAAACTTGGAACACTTTGGGTTTGTTTCGATTGTTCACCAAATATTACCTTCCCATTTATTTGGCTATGACCAAAATATTTATCTTTATAATGTGTTTACTGCAGTTGATTTTTTCCCACAATGATAATAAAAAGACATACCATTTTCCAGGTTGGAGATGGAGCACACGGATACTGTCAAAGCTTCTATTGGGTCCTGCTTACTACCCCAAGGTATCAGCATGGAAGATGCAAAAGTTTCCAAAGCACTCTTAGTAATATGCATGGACATCCATTTTATTTATCATGTAGACCTAGCAAATATCTCTACTATTAATGTGCAATGAAACTTAGTAACATACATGAGCTATTTAATTATTTTCCTTGGCCTTAATATGCAAGAATCAACGCCTTTTAATAATACGAATTAATCAGCGGCTCAAGCATTTTGTCTAAGAATGTCTGCCACTTTGTGATGTACTAATCAATCTATTGTGTAAGCGATGCGGTAGTTTTACATGTTGTACTTGAAGTCATTATGATGCTAAAATCATAGTCACCATCGTGGTTGTCGATTTCGACGAGAAGGAGCAACCTCGACACTCACCGACGGTGTGCCCATATCTGTGTGCTTGATTACTTCACAGTAGTTGACCTTCGGAGATTGATAAAATTTAGTACTTTGGGGGAATATGATTACTAAAGGATGAACATATATGTCCAGTTTTAAACATGACCACAACATGAACACATCTCTCAGCTGTAATGTTTGCAGCCTTTTTACTGCACATGGCTAGTATTGGTTGACACTGCACTAATCAATAATTTCTCATGGCCGATGAGAAGTAATTCTGATTTTCTGGAACACACTTAACAGATTAAAGTTTTCTTATTCTAAAATCTTAGAGAGCTGATGTGAAATAGCATGTTTGCCCCTATAAAATTAAGAAAACGCAAAGATGTGGGCAATATGCGAAGCATGACCTGTGTGGGAAACTGGGCTACGGGGACTTTGAATAACAAGCATGATCTTCCGTCCCTAAGCCCTACTGGTTTTCAGAACGGTATTTCAATAGTCCCAGTGTGTTCTACACTTCTAGGACGCAGCCATAACTTTTGCAATGTCCATAAGGAATTTTTGATTTTATAGTGTCCCAGCAAATGCAAAAGGGTATAGTGTCCAAGAGCCCAAGTCATATTCACCAGACACAAAGTTATAAACTACAAACAAAAAATATCTCTTAAATAAGGTACCTACTCCTTTGTTAGAAGCCTTCTTCTTTTCAAATCTCTATCACTTTTGAGGCAATAAACTACAATAAAAAACCTTGTATTAAAAGGCATAAATAGTCCAAGGCTAAGTGCATAAAATCTCAGGAGTGCACATAAAAAAGAGTACCAGCACACACCTCCTCTTAAGTACAATTTTACTTCAGTATAATAGCTTCTATCAACTGGCTGATATTCTGATATTGTATTTACAGCTAGAATGAGAGAGAGATAGAGGCAGGTGCACCTGGGAAGAGGCGGACACGAAGAGATGTTACCAACACAACCAACAGGAGCTGCAGTGATCGATGCGGCAACAGCAGCAGATGCACCGGCAAGGGAGGCCGGCAAGGGAGGCCGGCAAGGGAGCCCGGCAAGGGAGGCTGGCAAGTGAGGAAACACCAGGTGGGGAGGTGGAGCCGGCAAGGGAGGCCGGCAAGGGAGGAAACACCAGGCGGGGAGGTGGAGCCGGCAACGGACGAAGCACCAGGCGGGGCAAGGTCACCAGGCGAGGCAAGGTCTGCACCGGCGGCAAGCTCTCCCGAGTCGTAGCTGGAGCCGGCAAGGGAGGAAGGGTTGAACCGCTGGAGCCGCCAGGACGTGGGCGTGGGCAAGGGAGGAAAGAGACGCCAGGACGTGGGCGTGGGCAAGCGAGGAAGGCTGGAGCCGCCAGGACGTGGGCGTGGCTTAGGACGTGCGTTACTGTTTTTTTTTGTTTTTTGAGTTTCAACCGTTTTGTACGCTGGTTTTTGGAGGGTTGAAAAAAATCGGAAAAATCGGTGGAAGTGGAAGGTTTTAGCGCTAAAGGGGGATCGCTGGTCGAACCATCACGACGACGGCAGATCCTCCTTAATAGTAGAGAATTTGTCCCTTGACCGCTATTTTTTCTGGTTGAACCGTTCCATAACTTAATTGGGGATCATCTGCACAATTCATCATCACATGCCTACACACTCTAACTAATTTTGCTATTGACTGCACTTAATGAATTGCTCCACAGACCAATTGTGGAGATGATTTTTGGACTTAGAAGTTTGAGGAATAGTTTCATCCCACCTCCCACCATTCCGTCCCACTCGGTTTTTTATTCGTCGATTAATTTTTCTGTTCACTCTTTTCTTTCAAATCAGCACTTCCCTAACGTACAAAAGATCGCAGATCTAACTTTCCTAACTTACCGAAATCAACCGATCTCTCTAATTAATGCAATGATGTCTTAGTTGCACGCTGAACAACGACCATCACATTGTTTTTCATGGTAACGAGTGACATTCAGCTGTATGTTACAACATATCAATGACTTAGTTAATATAGGATATGCAATCTTGGCTCCAGGGGCATCATGGGTGGCTCACGCCTCCTATCCCTTGGTGGTGGTGGCGGATCAACACAAACACGGGCGATTGGCACGGGATTCCCCATTGGCAGTTCATGGGTAAGTATGGTGTAAAGAAGATAGGGTGCCATGGCAAATGTGAGGTGGGCATTATCCAATTTTAAAAGAGAGAGCTTGAGCGAGAAATGTTCCACTACGACGGGAAACCGGACAGGAAGGGGAGGGTCCGGTAGAAAAAGGCAAGGTTGCATCATGGGGTGGCAAGCTTGCTGGCCACCCATTTGATATCCAAGCACGCCTAAGCGTATGAGGAAGAAGTGAGTTCCGTAAATTATTTGTTTGATTCGTTTATGAGATAGGACTTTCGACACTCGGGTGCCCCTCAATCCTCTATGAAGAGTAAATTCAAATAAATAAAATCTAAACTTTGAAACATCGAACAAACATAATTAAACATTCGACATTTTTGCAAATTTTCAGCCTCAAATAACATCCGAAGAGACCTCACCTAAGAATAGCACTTGTCAAAGTTTATGTGAATTTTAAGTAGTAATTTTTTTGGTGAGGGCCCCTCAAGTGTTTTGCAAGAATATCAAAAATTTGCTCATATTTCATCCCCTAAAGATTTTTTCTTTTTGTATTTTATTTTAAATTTACTGTTGACGAGAGTATAGGGGGATCCGGGAGCTGTCACTCCTTTCTTTTCATTTTTATCCATAGTGACGTACATGTGTTCTACTAGTATGAGTAAGTTATGTGTATATTGAGGAATCTATGTTTTACAGGCTAAAAAAAGATACCGGTCAACTTTTTTCTAACTAGATTAGATCTGAGGGTGCCGGTTTATTGGAGACACTCACTTTGATGGGTTTAGAAGAAAGGAAAGTCTCACCTTCAGCCGCCCGATCGTCTGCGGGAGTCTGCCTCCTCCGCGTCCATTGGATTGACTCTCTACGTTTTCTGTGACCGAGCCTTTGTTTCAGAAAAAGAGTTTGCAACTAGCGTGAACTTTTTGCAGCAAGGGAGAGTCGTGCGGCTGGGACTGACATGTTAGACTTTTTGCAGCAGCACAGACTCGTGCGGCCAGGACTTTTTTAACTAGCATGGACTTTTTGTAGCAGCGGTCATTTTTTTCTTGCAACATCCTCCCTGTTGCAAAACAGATTCTCCCACATCACTAATGTTGCAAAACTTTCATCCTTCGATACCTTTCTTGAAAAAAAAATCTACAACAATAACTTTGTTGCAAAAAAGATCCACAAAACAACCTCTGTTACAAAAACAAATCTGCAACACAACCTTTGTTGCACAAAACTTCTGCAACATAATTTATGTTATAAATGTTTCGGCAACAATGACGTTATTGCGGAAATAAATAAATGAGTGAGAAGAGAAGCGAAGTGTAGCAGGAGATCGATTGGATCGCGCGTAGATCCAACGGTCATCGAGGTGGTGGACGTATAGCACATGTCCGCCGATGGATTGGAATATTTTCAAAAGCGAACCATGTGGACAAATGAACAATCCCACCCGTTGGCTAGTGTAATTCTTCTTGATGGCAGAGCGTGTAGTCAAGATATTTCATAAGCTATTTTTAAAATGTTTTGAAATTTTCACTGTGCATTAAAAATATTCATGCAATGTAAACATCTATGTAATTTGTAAAATATGTCCACGCCATTCATAAAATAATTCATCACTTCAAAAAGGACATGCACTTAAAAATATGTTTAAAAGAAGCTTTTTATACAATATAAAAGTTGTTCAAATATTCTTAAAAATGGCATTACCATTCTTAAAGTCGTTCGTGGCATTTTAGAAATGTTCAATATGCATTTTACAAAGGTTAAACTTGTATGCAGATAAATGTTCCCCATGTATTTGAAAAATATTTAATGTACCCCTAAAAATGTTCAATTTATATAAAATAAATGGTTGATGTGGATTTAACAATGGTAACATATACTTAAAGTATAAAAATATAAACAAACAAAAGTCAACGAAACTTTTTTTTATAATATTAACAACAGATGAACTATTTCTTTTTTTAAATGTCTTAACTTTTTTCCAATTTGATGTATTTTTTACAGAATGGATGAACCTTTTTCGAATTTTTCGAAACTTTTTCTGTGTTGACGAAGTTTTGTCCAATTTGATGAACGTTTTTCAATTTTGATGGACTTTTTCCAAAATTGATGAACTTTTTTCAAATTCGATAAATTTTTCAAAGTATATGATTTTTTAAAATTCATGATTTTTCAAATTTGATGAACTTTTTCAAATTTCATGAACTTTTTTCCAAGCCCGAAGGTAGCCCACTCGCTCGCCCAATCATTGCGTCGCCACCTCTCTTGCTCGCCCGTAGCCATGCGTGAGCCGGTCTCAAGCTCGAGCTCAAGCGCCTCGGTTGCTAGCCCTCTCGCATCTCTGCAGACCCAGGAATGGATCCCCGGATGGGTTCTGCACCCTCTCCGATGGTCGCCATCTCCGATGGTCGCCATAGTGGCAGTCGGCGTCGTCAACTCTCTCATTGTCATGGGGAAGAAGCAGACCCGCCCAAGGTGCTTGGTCAAAAGGGCCCGAGCCCCTATCCTAGCAAGATCCCCTGCCTAGCCCAGCTGGTCCGTTCGAGCCGAATCGACCCAGAGGTCGTGGGATCGGTCCCCTCTGCCCCCTCTTTTGTTTTTCTCTGTTTTCTCGGGAGGACTAACTCTGGGCCTGGCCCCACGTGTCACCCACCCACAGGGCCCTGGTGAGGCTGCCAGCGGGACCCCCTGTGTATTTTTTTTTGTGGTGAATGTTTTTTGGTTTTAGTAATTCTTTAGGTTTATTGTTGTTTTAGGAAAGTTCCAGTTCTGGATATGTCGAGAAGTGGAATTATGTCAAATTTGGCATATGTCGGGAGGACTGACTGTGGGCCTGGCCCCACGTGTCACCCACCCACAGGGCCCTGGTGAGGCTGCCAGCGGGACCCCTGTGTATTTTTTTGTGGTGAATGTTTTTTGGTTTTAGTAATTCTTTAGGTTTATTGTTGTTTTAGGAAAGTTCCAGTTCTCGATATGTCGAGAAGTGGAATTATGTCAAATTTGGCATATGACTTGTTCATAACTAAATAGGGGCAATTTTTTGAATTGAATTCTGGGATATCTTTCTAGAGTAGCATTGGGTATGATATAAGATTTTGGGGTAGAAAAATCCCAGGAATCCAATGGTGGCATTAGTTTTGTCTTTTGTGCAACTTTGTGATAATGTTATCTTGTGAGAAGATGTCATTTTGTGAATTTCATTGGAATTAATCCTTGCACCTTTGGAAAACTTATCAACATGAAAGTGGCAGTATTTTGAGGGTACTAGGCCCTGGTAATTTTCTTTGCTATGAAAACCTTGTGTATCTGTTGGTTTCTTGTTGTAAACATGTCAACCCATTAATGTTGTTTTGTGCTATGTTGAAAATGACTAGGTTTGAAATCTGTTTCTAGTTGCTATGTTGCCATGATGATTGCCATGCTTATACAAGTTCCCTGTGCTAGTACTTTGGTGTGAGTTAAAGAGCATGTTGCCCTCTGTCAAATGGTGCCATCACCTTGTCAAATAGGTTTTGCATCTTAGCTATTCTTCCTGCCAAACATGCCATGTTGTTGTAAATTATTGTGAACTTCCTTTCTGAAATTTTGGCTAAGTCTGAGAATCTATTATTATTTGTTTGCCATGTTTAGAGGGTGCTACCATGAATTCTGTGCATTTTCAGCTCATGCTTAGTGGGAGTGATTTGTAGTTATTATTGCCCTCTATCATCGTGTTAAATTTCATGCCATGAAAGTTGTTGTAGAGTAGAGTTTATTGCTGCCAAATGTCCATCATGTTAAAAACTGCAAGTGTAAACTAAGATTTTCACAAAGTCCTAATGTGTGATATTTCTTGCCATATTGGGAGCTTGATTGCCAATGATCCATGAGCTTACCCATGTTGCTGTTAGATAGGGGTTATTGTACTCTTTGGTAGCTTCATATTAATGTCTTGGTTGGACTTGTTGAGTGGTTGTAGCTACTAGTTTTCACATGAACAAAGTGACATGTTTTTGTTTGTGGACAAATTGGTTGTTGAATTGTTTTGTGTGAGTTGTGTTCCTTTGTTTTGCATGATCTTTAGCTCTATTTGACATAGAATTTCGTGCCTAATCCATTGTCATACTTGGAGTGCCAAGAAATTACCCATAGACTCTCTCAAATGTTGTTTAGTCATTGTTGCCTTCCATATCTTGTTTTGTGAGTTTCGAGAGATCCGTAGCACGGTTTGCGACGTTCCTTAGATGCTTTTGCATCGTTTTCAAATGATGCATCCATTTGTGCTATGTTCATGCATGGCCAAATAAATAATCTTGAGGTTTTGTACATAATGCTAACAACTTAATAATGGCATGAGAAAGATGACTAGTTAGAATTGCTACGCTCCTCTCATACGCAACTCATGCATCATGTTGTTTGAAGCATTGTACCTTGCTCTGTGTTCATTGGATGTGTATTTTTTTGGGTAGCATCGGGTGCTTAGAATGAGTGCAAGGATCCCGTTGAGTATGTTCCTGAAGAGCAAGAGTTGTACCCCTCAGAAGAAGTACCAGACAAGATGACCGTGACCTTGATATCGTTTCTAATTTTATTGTGCCTAGATATCTCGTTTCCATCGCTATTTATCTCTGCCTACCACCTAAATATATTGCCTCCAAACATTACCATGAAAAGCCTCCAACCCTCCACATCCTAGCAAACATTGATTGGCTAAGTTAGCGCTTGCTGAAACCATCGTATAGCATTGTTACTTGCAGGTGCAGGACGATCCATGTGTTAACATGGGCTTTTGAATATCAACTTATTACTTCTATTTAATTTAATGCACCTATATGTTGGGAAACGTAGTAATTTCAAAAAAAAATCCTACGTCATGCAAGGATCTATCTATGGAGAAACCAGCAACGACCAAAGGGGGAGAGCATCTTCATACCTTTGAAGATCGCTAAGCGGAAGCGTTGCTATGAACACGGTTGATGGAGTCGTACTCGCAATGATTCAATTCGCGGTGGATTCCGATCTAAGTGTCGAACAACGGCACCTCCGCATTCAACACACGTGCAGCTCGGTGACGTCTCCAACACCTTGAACCAGCAAGGAGGGAGGAGAGGTTGAGGAGAGCTCCGACAGCACAACGACGTGGTGACGATGGAGCTGCGTGGTACTCCGGCAGGGCTTCGCCAAGCGCTACGGAGGACGAGGAGGAGGAGAGGTAGGGCTGCGCCGAAAGAGAGAGATAGAAATTGTGTTGCAGCCCTCCCAAAGCCTTCAATATATATAGGAGGGAGGTAGAGGGGTCGGCCACCCGAGGGTTTCCCCTAGGTGGTGCGGCGGCCCCCTAGATGGGAGGCAAGGGGCGGCGGCCAGGGCAAGGGTGCGGCAGCCCTAGGGGTGGCTTGCCACCCAAGGCAAGCCCCCACGCCCTAGGTGTTTTGGCCCACCTTGCCCCCTTGCGCCTTGGGCTGAGAGAAGGAGGTGCACCAACCCACTCTGGGCTGGCTCCCTTCCACCTTTCGGCCCATGTATCCCTTTGGGGCTGGTGGCCCCTCTCGGTGGACCCTTGAAACCCTTCCGATGGTCCCGGTACATTACCGGTGACGCCCGAAACACTTCTGGCATCCAAATCCTCACTTCCTATATATGAATCTTTGTCTCCGGACTATTCCAGAGCTCCTCGTTTCGTCCGAGATCTCATCCGGGACTCCGAACAACCTTCGGTAACCACGTACACTATTTCCCTATAACCCTAGCGTCATCGAACTTTAAGTGTGTAGACCCTACGGGTTTGGGAAGCATGCAGACATGACCGAGACACCTCTCCGGTCAATAACCAATAGCGGGGTCTGGATATCCATGTTGGTTCCCACATGTTCCACGATGATCTGATCGGATGAATCACAATGTCAAGGATTCAATCAATCCCGTATACAATTCCCTTTGTCTACCGGTATATAACTTGCCGGAGATTCAATCGTCGGTATCCCCATACCTTGTTCAATCTCGTTACCGGCAAGTCTATTTACTCATTCCGTAGCACATCATCATGTGGCTAACGCCTTAGTCACATTGAGCTCATTATGATGATGTTCTACCAAGTGGGCCCTGAGATACCTTTCCGTCACCTGGAGTGACAAATCGCAGTCTCGATTCGTACCAACCCAACAGACACTTTCAGAGATACCTGTAGTGCACCTTTACAATCACCCAGTTACGTTGTGACGTTTGATACACCCAAAGCACTCCTACGGTATCCGGGAGTTGCACAATCTCATGGTCTAAGGAAATGATACTTGACATTAGAAAAGCTTTAGCAAACAAACAACATGATCTAGTGCTATGGTTAGGATTGGGTCTTGTCCATCACATCATTCTCCTAATGATGTGATCCCGTTATCAATCACCTCCAATGTCCATGATCAGGAAACCATGATCATCTATTGATCAACGAGCTAGCCAACTAGAGGCTTACTAGGGACACATTTTGATCTATATATCCACACATGTATTACTGTTTCTGATTAATAGAATTATAGCATGAATAATATACAATTTTCATGAACAAGGAAATATAATAATAACCACTTTATTATTGCCTCTAGGGCATATTTCCAATAGTCTCCCACTTGCACTAGAGTCAATAATCTAGTTACATTGTGATGAATCCAACACCCATAGCATTCTGGTGTTGATCATGTTTTGCTCGTGGAAGAGGTTTAGTCAACGGATCTGCGACATTTAGATTTGGATGTACTTTAAAATATCTATGTCTCCTTCTTGAATGTAATCACTGATGGAGTTGAAGCGGCGCTTGATGTGCTTGGTCTTCCTGTCAAACCTGGGCTCTTTGGCTATGGAAATTGCTTGAGTGTTGTCACAAAAGAGTGTCATTGGGCCCGACGCATTGGGAATCACTCCTAGGTCGGTGATGATCTCCTTCATCCAGATGCCTTCCTCTGCTGCTTCTGAAGCAGCTATGTACTCCGCTTCACATGTAGATGCTGCCACGACGCCTTGCTTGCAGCTACACCAGCTGACTGCCCCACCATTCAAAATATACACGTATACGGTTTGTGACTTGGAGTCATCCGGATATGTGTCGAAGCTAGCATCGGTGTAACCCTTTATGACGAGCTCTTCGTCACCTCCATAAACGAGAAACATGTCCTTAGTCCTCTTCAGGTACTTAAGGATATTCTTGACCGTTGTCCAGTGTTCCATACCGGGATCACTTTGGAACCTCCCTACCAAACTTATGGCAAGGTTTACATCAGGTCTGGTACACAACATGGCATACATAATAGAGCCTATGGCTGAAGCGAAGGGGATGGTACTTATCTTCTCTCTATCTCCTGCCATAGTCGGGCATTGAGTCTTATTCAATCTCATACCTTGCAATACAGGCAAGAACCCCTTCTTTGACTTATCCATATTGAATTTCTTCAATATCTTGTCAAGGTATGTACTTTGTGAAAGACCTATGAGGCGTCTCGATCTATCTCTATAGATTTTGATGCCTAATACATAAGCAGCTTCTCCAAGGTCCTTCATTGAAAAACACTTGTTCAAGTAGGCCTTCACTCTGTCCAATAATTATATATCATTTCCCATCAATAATATGTCATGCACATATAATATGAAAAATGCTACAGAGCTCCCACTCACTTTCTTGTAAATAAAGACTTCTCCATAAGTCTGTATAAACCCAAACGCTTTAATCACCTCATTAAAGCGAATGTTCCAACTCCGAGATGCTTGCACCAGCCCATAGATGGAGCGCTGGAGCTTGCATACCTTGTCAGCACTCTTAGGATTGACAAAACCTTCTGGCTGCATCATATACAATTCTTCCTTAAGGAAACCATTCAGGAATGTCGTTTTGACGTCCATTTGCCAAATTTCATAATCATAAAATGCGGCAATTGCTAACATGATTCAAATGGACTTCTACATCGCTACGGGTGACAAAGTCTCATCGTAGTCAACTCCTTGAACTTGTCAAAAACCCTTTGCGACAAGTCAAGCCTTATAGATGGCCACATTACCGTCCGCGTCAGTCTTTTTCTTAAAGATCCATTTATTCTATATGGCTTGCCGATCATCGGGCAAGTCCACCAAAGTCCATACTTTGTTCTCATACATGGATCCTATCTCGGATTTCATGTCTTCAAGCCATTTGTTGGAAACCGGGCCCGCCATCGCTTCTTCATAGTTCGAAGGTTCACCATTTGCTAACAACATGATTTCCATGACAGGGTTGCCGTACCACTCTGGTGCGAAACGTACCCTTGTGGACCTTCGAGGTTCAATAGCAACTTGATCCGAAGCTTCATGATCATCATCATTAACTTCCTCTCTAGTCGGTGCAGGCACCACAGAAACATTTTCTTACGTTGCGCTACTTTCAGGTTTGAGCGGAGGTACGATTACCTCATCAAGTTCTACTTTCCTCCCACTTACTTCTTTTGAGAGAAACTCTTTCTCTAGAAAGGACCCGTTTTTGGCAACAAAGACTTTGCCTTCGGATCTAAGATAGAAGGTATACCCAATAGTTTCTTTAGGGTATCCTATGAATACGCATTTTCCCGCTTTGGATTCGAGCTTCTCTGGTTGAAGTTGCTTCCCATAAGCATTGCAACCCCAAACTTTCAGAAACGTCAGCTTAGGTTTCTTGCCAAATCATAATTCATACGGTGTCATCTCAACGGGTTTAGACGACGCCCTATTTAAAGTGGATGTTGCGGTTTCCAATGCATGTCCCTAAAATGATAGCGGTAAATCGGTAAGAGACATCATAGATTGTACCATATCCAATAAAGTGTGATTACGACGTTCAGACACACCGTTACGTTGTGGTGTGTCAGGCGGCGTGAGTTGTGAAACAATTCCATATTTCCTTAGGTGTGTGCCAAACTCCTGACTCAAATATTCTCCTCCACGATCAGATCGTAGGTACTTTATTTTCTTGTCATGTTGATTCTCATCCTCACTCTAAATTGTTTGAACTTTTCAAATGTTTCAGACTTGTGTTTCATTAAGTAGACATACCCATATCTGCTTAAGACATCGGTGAGGGTGAGAACATAACGATAGCCACCGCGAGCCTCAACATTCATTGGACCACATACATCGGTATGTATTATTTCCAATAAGTCGATTGATCGCTCAATTGTTTCGGAGAACGGATTCTTGGTCATCTTGCCCATGAGGCATGGTTCACACGTGTCAAATGATTCAAAATCAAGAGACTTCAAAAGTCCATTAGTATGGAGTTTCTTCATGCGCTTGACACCGATATGACCAAGGCGGCAGTGCCACAAGTATGTGGGACTATCATTATCAACTTTACATCTTTTGGTACTCACACTATGAATATGCGTAACATCACGATCGAGATTCATCAAGAATAAACCATTCACCAGCGGAGCATGACCATAAAACATATCACTCATATAAATAGAACAACCATTATTCTCTGACTTAAATGAGTAGCCGTCTCGCATTAAACAAGACCCTGATACAATGTTCATGCTTAAAGCTGGTACTAAATAACAATTATTAAGGTTTAAAACTAATCCCGACGGTAGATGTAGAGGTAGTGTGCCGACGGTGATCACATCGACCTTGGAACCATTCCCGACGCGCATCGTCACCTCGTCCTTGGCCAGTCTCCGCTTATTCTGCAGTTCCTGGTTTGAGTTGCAAATGTGAGCAACAGCACCGGTATCAAATACCGAGGAGCTACTACGAGCGCTGGTAAGGTACACATCAATGACATGTATATCACATATACCTTTAACGTTGCCGGCCTTCTTGTCCGCTAAGTATTTGGGGCAGTTCCGCTTCGAGTGACATTTTCCCTTGCAATAGAAGTACTCAGTCTCAGGCTTGGGTCCATTATTTTTCTTCTTCCCGGCATCTGGCTTATCGGGCGCGGTAAGAGCTTTGCCGTCTTTCTTGAAGTTCTTCTTACCCTTGCCTTTCTTGAAACTAGTGGTCTTGTTGACCATCAACACTTGATGCTCTTTCTTGATTTCTACTTCTGCAGACTTGAGCATCGAGTACAACTCGGGAATGGTCTTCTCCATCCCTTGCATTTTGTAGTTAAGCACAAAGCCTTTGTAGCTTGGTGGGAGAGACTGGAGGATTCTGTCAATTATAGCATCATCCGGAAGTTCGACTCCAAGTGAAATCAGACGACCGTGTAACCCAGACATTTTGAGTATGTGCTCACTGACAGAACTGTTCTCCTCCATCTTACAGCTAAAGAACTTGTCGGAGACTTCATATCTCTCGACACGGGCATGAGCTTGAAAAACTAGCTTCAGCTCCTGGAACATCTCATATGCCCCGTGTTGCTCAAAAAGCCTTTGGAGCCCCGTTTCTAAACTATATAACATGCCACACCTAACCAGAGAATAGTCATCACTCCACGTTTGCCAGACGTTCAGAATGTCCTGGGCTGCTGCGGGAGAGGGAGGGTCACCTAGCGGCGCATCAAGGACATAAGCCTTTTTAGCTGCTTCAAGGATGAGCTTCAAGTTGCGAACCCAGTCCGCATAGTTGCTACCATCATCTTTCAGCTTGTTTTTCTCTAGGAATGTGTTGAAATTGAGGTTGACGTTGGCCATCTACAATATTTATAAAGACAACTTTTAGACTAAGTTCATGACAATTAAGTTCATTTAATCAAATTAAGTATGAACTCCCACTTAAATCGACATCCCTCTAGTCATCTAAGTGATACATGATCCATGTTGACTAACCCGTGTCCGATCATCACGTGAGATGGACTAGTCACCATGGTGAGCAACTTCATGCTGATCATATTCAACCATACGACTCATGTTCGACCTTTCAGTCTCTTGTATTTGAGGTCATGTCTGTACATGCTAAGCTCGTCGAGTCAACCTAGGTGTTTCGCGTGTGTAAATCTGGCTTACACCCGTTGTATGCGAACGTTAGAATCTATCACACCCGATCATCACCTGATGCTTCGAGACAACGATCCTTCGCAACGGTGCACACTTAGGGGAATACGTTCTCGAAATTTTAAGAGGGGTCATCTTATTATGCTACCGTCGTTCTAAGCAATAAGATGAAAATCATGATAAACATCACAATGCAACCATATAGTGACATGATATGGCCATTATCATCTTTGCCCTTTCGATCTCCATCTTCAGGCATCACATGATCATCATCATCACCGGCGTGACACCATGATCTCCATCATCGTGTCTCCGTGAAGTCGTCACGCCAACTACTACTATCACTACTACTATAGCTAACCATTAGCAATGAAGTAAAAGTAGTAAGCACATGGCGTTGCATCTCATACAATAAATTAAGACAACTCCTATGGCTCCTGCCGGTTGTCATACTCATCGACATGCAAGTCGTGAAACCTATTACAATAACATGATCATGTCATACATCATACATGCAACATCACAACTTTGGCCATATCACATCACATGTCAAACCCTGCAAAAACAAGTTAGACGTCCTCTAATTGTTGTTGCAAGTTTTACGTGGCTGATTTGGGTTTCTAGCAAGAACGCCTTCTTACCTACGTGACAGCCACAACGATGATATGCCAAAGCTATTTACCCTTCATAAGGACCCTTTTCATCAAATCCAATCCGACTAGAGTACGAGAGACAGACACCCGCTAGCCACCTATATGCACGGTGTGCATGTCTGTCGGTGGAACTAGTTCCGCGTAAGCGTACGTGTAAAGTCGGTTCGGGCCGCTTCATCCCACAATACCGCCGGAAAAGAATAAGACTAGTGGAGGCAAGCAAATTGACAAATCATCGCCCACAACTTTTGTGTTCTACTCGTGCATAGAATCTACGCATAGAAAACCTGGCTTGGATGCCACTGTTAGGCAACGTAGCATAAATTCAAAATTTTCCTACGCCATATTCAGATCTTCCTATGGAGAGACCAGCAACGAGAGAGGGGTAAGAGTATCTTCATACCTTTGAAGATCGCTAAGCGGAAGCATTGCTAGAACGCGGTTGATGGAGTCATACTCACGGAGATTCAGATCGCGGTGTGATTCCGATCTAGTGCCGAACTACAGCACCTCCGCGTTCAACACACGTGCAGCCCGGTGACGTCTCCCGCACCTTGATCCAGCAAGGAGGAGGGAGAGGTTGGGGAAGAACTTCAGCAGCACGACGGCGTGGTGTCGATGGAGAGACGAGGTCTCCCGGCAGGGCTTCGCCAAGCACCGGCAGAGAGGAGGAGAAAGAAGGGCAGGGCTGCGTCGAGGGAGAGGGAGAAGTCTATCTCCCAAGGGCCAAAACCCCTCTCTATTTATAGGAGGAGGGGGAGGGGGTTGCGCCACCCCTAGGGATCCCCCCTAGGTGGTGCGGCAGCCACCAGATGGGAAAGGGGGGCGGCGGCTAGGGTGGGAGGGGGTGGCGCACCACCTGGTGGGCCTAAGGCCCACCTGCGCCTAGGGTTGCCCCCTCTCCCCACCACTTGCGCATTGGCCTGGGTGTGGGAGGCGCACCAGCCCACCTAGGGGCTGGTTCCCTCCCGCACTAGGCCCATCTAGCCTTTTGGGGTCGTTTCCCCCCTTCGGTGGACCCCCGAGGCCACCTCCGGTGGTCCCGGTGGCCCCGGTACGTTACCGGTGACGCCCGAAACACTTCTGGTGTCCAAAACCATCCGTCCTATATATCAATCTTTCCCTCCGGACCATTTCGGAGCTCCTCGTGACGTCTGGGATCTCATCCGGGACTCCGAACAACTTTCAGTAACCTCATATAACAATTCCCTATAACCCTAGCGTCATCGAACCTTAAGTGTGTAGACCCTATGGGTTCGGCAGACAGGCAGACATGACCGAGACACCTCTCCGGCCAATAACCATCAGCGGGGTCTGGATACCCATGATGGCTCCCACTTGCTCCACGATGATCTCATCGGATGAACCACGATGTCAAGGATTCAATTAATCCCGTATACGATTCCCTTTGTCTGTCGGTATAGAACTTGCCCGAGATTCGATCGTCGGTATACCTAGACCTTGTTCAATCTCGTTACCGGTAAGTCTCTTTACTCGTTCCGTAGCACGTCATCGTGTGACTAACTCCTTAGTCACACTGAGCTCATGATGATGTTCTACCGAGTGGGCCCAGAGATACCTCCCCGTCACACGGAGTGACAAATCCCGATCTCGATTCGTACCAACCCAACAGACACTTTCAGAGATACCCGTAGTGCACCTTTATAGTCACCCAATTACGTTGTGACGTTTGATACACCCAAAGCACTCCTATGGTATCCGGGAGTTGCACAATCTCACGGTCAAAGGAAAAGACACTTGACATTAGAAAAGCTTTAGCATACGAACAATACGATCTAGTCCTATCCTTAGGATTGGGTCTTGTCCATCACATCATTCTCCCAATGATGTGATCACGTTATCTATGACATCTAATGCCCATGATTAGGAAACCATGATCATCTATTGACTAACGAGCTAGCCAACTAGAGACTTGCTAGGGACACATTGTGATCTATTTATTCCCACATGTATTACTGTTTCCTGTTAATACAATTATAGCATGAACAATAGACTATTATAATGAACAAGGAAATATGATAATAACCATTTTATTATTGCCTCTAGGGCATATTTCCAACAAGAACATGCCGCACTGAACCAGAGAGTAGTCATCACTCCGCGACTACCAGGTGTTCTGAACGTCCTGGGCTGCCGCGGGAACGGGAGGGTTGCCTAGCGGCCCATCAAGGACATAAGCCTTCTTGGATGCAATGAGTATGAGTTTTAAGTTACGGACCCAGTCCGCATATTTGTTGTTGATACATCCATTTTGCATCATGCTTTCATGTTGATATTTATTGCTTTTTGGGCTGTTATTTCACTTCACGGTACAATACTTATGCCTTTTCTCTCTTATTTTGCAAGGTTTACTTGAAGAGGGAGAATGCCGGCACCTGGAATTCTGGCCTGAAAATGGAGCAAAGTTGAGATACCTATTCTACGCAACTCCAAACGCCGTAAAAATTAACGAGGATTTTTGCGGGATTTATAAAAAATACTCAGCCGAAGAAGT
Source organism: Hordeum vulgare subsp. vulgare (assembly GCF_904849725.1). Taxonomy (NCBI): domain Eukaryota; kingdom Viridiplantae; phylum Streptophyta; class Magnoliopsida; order Poales; family Poaceae; genus Hordeum; species Hordeum vulgare. Next base: position 561,192,748 of record NC_058522.1, on the reverse strand, counting down.
GCCATAGGGGCGCCAGCAGGTGGCCACAAGCCTGCTAGGCGCGGCCACCCCCCTGGCCGCACCTAGGGGGCTTGTGGGCACCCAGCTGGCCCACTGGCTCCCCCCTTCTGCTATATGAAGGGTTTCGTCCGGAAAAAAAAATCAAGAGGAGGCTTTTTCAAGGATTCGCCGCCGCCACGAGGCGGAACTTGAGCAGAACCAATCTAGAGCTCTGGCAGGACGATCGTGCCACGGAAACTTCCCTCCCGAAGGTGGAAATCGTCGCCATCGTCATCACCAACACTCCTCTCATCAGAGGGGACTCATCACCATCAACATCTTCATCAGCACCATCTCATCTCCAAACCCTAGTTCATTTCTTGTAACCAATCTCCATCACCCGACTCCGATTGGTACTTGTAAGGTTGCTAGTAGTGTTAATTAGTCTTTGTAGTTGATGCTAGTTGGATTATTTGGTGAAAGAGTTTATGTTAAGATCCTTGATGCTACTCATTACCTCTCTGGTCATGAATATGATTATGCTTTGTGAGTAGTTACTTTTGTTCCTCGGGACATGGGATAAGTCATGCTAATAGTAGTCATGTGAATTTGGTATTCGTTCGATATTTTGATGTGTTAGTATGTTGTTTTTCCTCTAGTGGTGTTATGTGAACATCGACTACATAACACTTCACGATTATTTGGGCCTAGAGGAAGGCATTGGGAAGTAGTAAGTAGATTATGGGTTGCTAGAGTGACAGAAGCTTAAACCCTTGTTTATGCGTTGCTTCGTAAGGGGCTGATTTGGATACACTAGTTTAATGCTATGGTTAGACTTTGTCTTAATTCTTCTTTCGTAGTTGCGGATGCTTGCGAGAGGGGTTAATCATAAGTGGGACTCTTGTCCAAGTAAGGGCAGTACCCAAGCGCCGGTCCACCCACATATCAAACTATCAAAGTAACGAACGCGAATCATATGAACATGATGAAAACTAGCACGACAGAAATTCCCGTGTGTCCTCGGGAGCGTTTTCCTCCTATAAGACTTTGTCCTGGCTTGTCCCTTGCTACAAAATGGATTGGGCCACTTTGCTACACTGATGCTACTTTTGTTACTTGTTGCTTGCTACGAATCATCTCACCACACAACTACTTGTTACCGATAATTTCAGTGCTTGCGGATATTACCTTGCTGAAAACCACTTGTCAGATCCTTCTGCTCCTCGTTGGGTTCGACACCCTTACTTATCGAAAGGACTACGATAGAACCCCTATACTTGTGGGTCATCAAGACTCTTTTCTGGCGCCATTGCCGGGGAGTGAAACGCCTTTGGTAAGTGGAACATGGTAAGGAAACATTCATATAGTGTCCTGGAATTTATTGTCGCTTGTCACTATGGAAACTAATCCTTTGAGGGGCTTGTTCGGGGTATCTTCACCTCGAACGGAAGCACAAAGAGTTGCTCCTCAACCTGCTGCACCTACTGAAAATATTTGGTTTGAATTTCCTTCGGGTATGCTTGAGAAACTGCTGGCTAATCCTTTTACACGAGATGGAACATCACATCCAGACTTGCATCTAATCTATGTAGATGAAGTTTGTGGTTTATTTAAGCTTGCAGGTTTGCCCGAGGATGAGGTCAAGAAGAAGGTATTTCCTTTATATTTGAAGGATAAGGCGTTGACATGGTATAGGATATGTGATGATACTGGATCATGGAACTACAATCGACTGAAATTGGAATTTCATCAAAAGTTTTATCCTATGCATTTAGTACATCGTGATCGGAATTATATTTATAATTTTTGGCCTTGTGATAGAGAAAGCATCGCTCCAGCTTGGGGAGGCTTAAATCAATGTTATATTCATGCCCCAACCATGAGCTCTCGAGAGAAATTAGCATTCAGAACTTCTATGCTCGGCTTTCTCATCATGGTCGCACCATGCTTGACACTCTTTGTATCGGTTCTTTTATGAAGAGAGATATTGACTTCAAATGGAATTTATTGGAGAGAATTAAATGCAACTCTGAAGATTGGGAGCTTGAAGAAGGTAAGGAGTGAGGTATGAATTTCAAGTTTGATTGCGTTAAATACTTTGTTGAAACAAATACTTTTTGTGATTTTAGTGCTAAGTATGGACTTGACTCTGAGATAGTAGCTTCATTGTGTGCATCTTTTGCTGCTCATATTGATCTCCCCAAAGAGAAGTGGTTTAAATATCATCCTCCTTTAGAAGTCAATGTAGTTAAACCCAATCCAGTTGAAGAGAAAGTCATTGCCTATAATGATCCTATTGTTCCCAGTGCTTACATTGAGAAACCACCTTTCCCTGTTAGGATAAAGGATCATTCTAAAGCTTCAACTGTGATACGTAGAGGCTACATTAGAACACCTACACCCCTGAGCAAATTAGAGTTGAACCTAGCATTGCTATTATCAAAGATCTCCTGTCCGACGATGTTGAGGGACATAATATTCACTTCTGTGAAGATGCTGCTAGAATTGCTAAACCTCACGCTAGAGACAAACATAGGCCTGTTGTTGGCACGCCTCTTGTTTCTGTTAAGATAGGAGATCATTGTTATCATGGTTTATATGACGTGGGTGCTAGTGTTAGTGCAATACCTCAATACTTATATGATGAAATCAAAGACGAGATTGCACCTATTGAGATAGAGCCTATTGATGTCACTATTCAGCTTGCCAATACAGACACTATCTGCCCTGTGGGAATTGTTAGGGATGTTGAAGTCTTGTGTGGTAAAACGAAGTATCCTGCTGATTTCCTCGTTCTTGCTACCACACAAGATAGCTTTTGTCCCATCATATTTGGCAGACCTTTTCTCAATACTGTCAATGCTCAAATTGACTATGAGAAGAAAATTGTCACTGTTGGCTTTGAAGGCGTGTCACATGAGTTCAATTTCTCCAAGTTTGGTAGACAACCTCATGAAAAAGAGTTGCCTAATAAGGATGAAACTATTGCCTTAGCTTCTATTGCCGCGCCGCCTACTGATCCCTTAGAGCAATACTTGCTTGAGCATGAAAATGATATGCATATGGACGAAAGGGATGAGATAGATAGAGTTGTCTTAGAACAATATCCTATCCTTAAGAATAATTTGCCTGTTGAACTGCTTGGGGATTCACCCCCACCAAAAGGTGATCCTGTGTTCGAGCTTAAACAGTTGCCAGATACTCTTAAGTATGCTTATCTTGATGAAAAAGAGATATATCCTGTTATTATTAATGCTAGCCTCTCAGAGCATGAAGAAAAGAAGTTACTAAAAACTCTGAGGAAGCACCGTGCTGCTATTGGATGTACTCTTGATGATCTTATGGGCATTAGTCCCACTCTATGTTAGCACAAGATTAAAACTGATCCTGATTCCAAGCCAGTTGCTGATCATCAAAGAAGATTAAATCCTAAGATGAAAGAGGTAGTAAGAAAAGAAATACTAAAGATCCTGTAAGCAGGTATTATCTATCTTGTTGCTCACATCGATTGGGTGAGTCCGGTGCATTGCATCCCTAAGAAGGGAGGCATTACCGGTCCCTAATGATAAGGATGAATTGATCCCAGAGAGGATTATTACTGGCTATAGGATGGTGATCGATTTTAGGAAATTGAATAAAGCCACTAGGAAAGATCATTACCCTTTGCAATTTATCGACCAAATGCTAGAAAGACTGTCTAAACACACACACTTCTGCTTTCTAGACGTTATTCCGGTTTCTCCCAAATACCAGTTGCACAATCTAATCAGGAGAAAACCACTTTCACCTGCCCTTTTGGTACCTTTGCTTATAGATGTATGCCTTTTGGCTTATGTAATGCACCTGCCACCTTTCAAAGATGTATGATGGCTATATTCTCTGACTTTTGTGAAAATATTGTTGAGGTTTTCATGGATGACTTCTCTGTTTACGGGTCTTCCTTTGATGATTGCCTCAGCAGCCTTGATCGGGTCTTGCAGAGATGTAAAGACACCAACCTTGTCTTGAATTGGGAGAAGTGCCACTTTATCGTTAATGAAGGCATCGTCTTAGGACATAAAATTTCTGAAAGAGGTATTAAGTCGATAAGGCTAAGGTTGTTGTGATCGAGAAAATGCCATACCCCACAGATATCAAAGGTATAAGAAGTTTCCTTGGTCATGCTGGTTTCTATAGAAGGTTCATTAAAGACTTCTCTAAGATTTCTAGGCCTCTTACCAATCTCTTGCAAAAGGATATTCCTTTTGTTTTTGACGATGATTGTGAGGAAGACTTCGAAATACTTAAGAAGGCTTTGATAACTTCACCTATTGTTCAACCACCTGATTGGAACTTACCTTTTGAAATCATGTGTGATGCTAGTGATTATGTTGTTGGTGCTGTTCTAGGGAAAAGAGTTGATAAGAAGTTGAATGTTATTCACTATGCTAGTAAAACTCTAGACAGTGCCCAAAGAAACTATGCCACTACGGAGAAGGAATTTTTAGCAGTCGTGTTTGCATATGAAAAGTTCAGGTCTTACATAGTTGATTCCAAAGTCACTATTCACACTGATCACGCTGCTATTAAGTACCCCATGGAGAAGAAAGACGCTAAACCTAGACTTATCAGATGGGCTCCCTTGCTACAAGAATTTGATTTGCACGTTGTCGACAAGAAGGGTGCTGATAACCCCGTAGCAGATAACTTGTCTAGGTTGGAGAATGTTCTTGATGACCCACAACCTATTCATGATAGCTTTCGTGATGAGCAATTGAATGTCATCAATACTTCACGTAGTGCACCGTGGTATGCTGATTATGCAAACTATATCGTTGCGAAATATATACCAGCTAGTTTCACATACCAGCAAAAGAAGAAATTTTCTTTGATTTAAGACATTACTTCTAGGATGATCCTCACCCTTATAAGGAAGGAGTAGATGGTGTTATTAGACGTTGTGTACCTGAACATGAACAGGGACATATCCTACGAAGTGTCACTCCAAGGCCTACGGAGGACACCATGCGGGAGATAGAACTGCACACAAGGTATTGCAATTAGGTTTCTATTGGCCCACTCTCTTCAAGGATGCCCGTCAGTTTGTCTTGTCTTGTGACGAATGTCAAAGAGTAGGTAATATCGGTACACGTCAGGAAATGCCTATGAACTATTCACTCGCTATCGAACCATTTGATGTTTGGGGCTTTGATTATATGGGACCTTTTCCAAAATCCAACGGGTATACTCATATCCTACTTGCTGTTGATTACGTCACTAAGTGGGTAGAAGCTATCCCCACTAGTAGTGTTGATCACAACACCTCTATCAGGATGCTTAAATAAGTTATCTTCCCTAGATTTGGAGTCCCTAGATATCTAATGACCGACGGTGGTTCACATTTCATTCATGGTGCTTTCCGTAAAACGCTTGCCAAGTACGATATCAACCATAGAATTGTGTCTCCCTATCACCCTCAGTCCAGTGGTCAAGTAGAGCTAAGCAATGGAGAGATTAAACTAATCCTGCAAAAGACTGTCAACAGGTCTAGAAAGAATTGGTCTAAGAAGCTCGATGATGCACTGTGGGCTTATAGAACTGCCTATAAGAATCCCATGGGCATGTCTCCGTACAAAATGGTGTACGGTAAAGCATGTCATTTACCCCTTGAGCTAGACCATAAAGCTTATTGGGCAATAAAAGAGCTCAACTTTGATTTCAAACTTGCTGGTGAGAAGAGGTTATTTGATATTAGCTTGCTTGATGAATGGAGAACTCAGGCATATGAGAATGCCAAGTTGTTCAAAGAAAAGGTTAAGAGGTGGCATGATAATAGGATACAAAAGGGTGAGTTCAATGTAGGTGATTATGTCTTGCTATATAATTCTCGTTTAAGATTTTTTGCAGGCAAGCTTCTCTCTAAATGGGAAGGTCCCTATATTGTTGAGGAAGTATATCGTTCCGGTGCTATCAAGATCAACAACACGGAAGGTATTGTCGGAGAGTTGTAAATGGGCCGAGAATCAAGCATTATATCTCACGTACTCCCATAAATGCTGAAAGCAATATCATCAATACCATAACTCCAGAAGAATACCTAAGGGATATTTATCAGCCTGTTTCAGACTTCGAAAACGAAGAGGTATGTGATTCGGTAAGAAAACAGACTCCAAAACATTTCTAGTAGGAATTTTTCTCCGTTTTGGAATATTTGAAAAAATAGAAAAAATGGAAGTAGTTTGGAAAGCGCGCGAGGAGGCGACAAGCCTGCCAGGCGCGGGCCCACCCAATGGCCGCGCATGGGGGCTTGTGGCCACCTCGTGTGCCTCCCGGACTCCCTTTTCGTGCGGCGTACTCCTTCTGGTCTGGAAAAAATCATTATATATTCTCCCGTAAGGTCTGACCCTCGTATCACGCGAATTTCCTTTGTTTTCGTTTCGATCCTGTTTCTGTTGCAGATCTTGTTGGGGAACGTCGCATGGGAAACAAAAAATTTCCTACGCGCAAGAAGTCCTATCATGGTGATGTCCATCTACGAGAGGGGATTTCCGATCTACGTACCCTTGTAGATCGCACAACAGAAGCGTTAAGAAACGCGGTTGATGTAGTGGAACGTCCTCACGTCCCTCGAACCTCCCCGTGAACCGTCCCACGAATCGTCCCGCGATCTGTCCCATGATCCGCTCCGATCTAGTGCCGAACGGACGGCACCTCCGCTATCAGCACACGTAAAGCTCGACGATGATCTCCGGCAGCGTGACGGCGCTCCGGAGGATGGTGGTGATCTAATCTCAGCAGGGCTCCGCCCGAGCTCCGCAGAAACGCGATCTAGAGGAAAAACCGTGGAGGTATGTGGTCGGGCTGCCGTGGCAAAAGTTGTCTCAAATCAGCCATAATAGCTCCATATATATAGGAGGAGGGAGGGGAGGCTTGCCTTGAGGCACAAGGAGCCCCAAGGGCTGCGCACCAAGGGGAGGAGTAGTCCTCCTCCAATCCTAGTCCAACTAGGATTGGAAGGTGGAGTCCTTCTCTTCCTTCCCACCTCCTTTTTTTTCTTTTCTCTTTGATTTTCTATCTATGGTGCATAGGGCCTTCTTGAGCTGTCCCACCAGCCCACCAAGGGCTGGTGCGCCACCCCCAAGGCCTATGGTTTGCCCCCCCCCCCCCCCCCGGTGAACATCCGGAACCCATTCGTCATTCCCGGTAACTCCAAAAACCTTCCGGTAATCAAATGAGGTCATCCTATATATCAATCTTCGTTTCCGGACCATTCCGGAAACCCTCGTTACGTCCGTGATCTCATCCGGGACTCCGAACAACATTCGGTAACCAACCATATAACTCAAATACGTATAAAACAACGTCGAACCTTAAGTGTGCAGACCCTGCGGGTTCGAGAACTATGTAGACATGACCCGAGTGACTCCTCGGTCAATATCCAATAGCGGGACCTGGATGCCCATATTGGATCCTACATATTCTACGAAGATATTATCGTTTGAACCTCAGTGCCAAGGATTCATATAATCCCGTATGTCATTCCCTTTGTCCTTCGGTATGTTACTTGCCCGAGATTCGATCGTCAGTATCTGCATACCTATTTCAATCTCGTTTACCGGCAAGTCTCTTTGCTCGTTCCGTAATTCAAGATCCCGCAACTTACACTAAGTCACATTGCTTGCAAGGCTTGTGTGTGATGTTGTATTACCGAGTGGGCCCCGAGATACCTCTCCGTCACACGGAGTGACAAATCCCAGTCTCGATCCACACTAACTCAACGAACACCTTCGGAGATACATGTAGAGCATCTTTATAGTCATCCAGTTACGTTGCGACGTTTGATACACACGAAGTATTCCTCCGGTGTTAGTGAGTTATATGATCTGATGGTCATAGGAACAAATACTTGACACGCAGAAAACAGTAGCAACGAAATGACACGATCAACATGCTACGTCTATTAGTTTGGGTCTAGCCCATCACGTGATTCTCCTAATGATGTGACCCCGTTATCAAGTGACAACACTTGCCTATGGTCAGGAAACCTTGACCATCTTTGATCAACGAGCTAGTCAACTAGAGGCTTACTAGGGACAGTGTTTTGTCTATGTATCCACACATGCACTGTGTTTCCAATCAATACAATTATAGCATGGATAATAAACGATTATCATGAACAAAGAAATATAATAATAACTAATTTATTATTGCCTCTAGGGCATATTTCCAACAGATCTAGATTGCTATGACGTCCCCAAAAGCTCCGAAGGACAAGATCTTCGAGAAGGTCATCAATCCCTACCTCACGGGAGTGCTGCAACACCCTCAATCTATCGAGATGCATGAGGGGATGTTGCACATTGGTGACAACATAATAATTTCAGATCTGAAATCATGGCACTCGGGCCCTAGTGACAAGCATTAAGCATGGCAAAGTAGTAGCAACATCAATCTCAGAACATAGTGGATACTAGGGATCAATCCCCGTCAAAACTAACTCGATTACATGATAGATCTCATCCTACTCATCACCGCCCAGTGAGCCTACGAATAGATTACTCACGAATGATGAAGAGCTTCATGGAATTGGAGAGGGAAGAAGGTTGATGATGACGATGGCGTCGATTTCCCTATCCGGAGCCCAAAACGGACTCCAGATCTGCCCTCCAGATGAAGAACACGATGTGGTGGCGCCTCCGTATCGCAAACGCGATGAAATCTTCTCTTCTGATTTTTTTCGGGACGAATGTGAATTTATAGAGTTAGATTTGAGGGCGGCAGACCCACGTGGGCCCCACAAGCTTGATTGTTGCGGTCAGGGGGGCGCGGCAATAGGGCTTGTGGCCCACTGGCCCATCCCCTATGGTGGATCTTTGCGCATGTATTTTTCATATTTTCCAGAAATATTCTCCGTAAATTTTCAGGATGTTCCGAGAACTTTCATTTCTGCACAAAAACAACACCATGGCAATTCTGCTGAAAACAGCGTCAGTCCGGGTTAGTTCCATTCAAATCATGCAAATTAGAGTCCAAAACAAGGGAAAAAGAGTTTGGAAAAGTAGATACGATGGAGACGTATCACACATACGTGATGTTGAGGGGCCCAAGAAGACCAGAAGCATGGAGGCGAGGCTCGAAGCAATGGAGCAACAGGTTTTCAAGTGCCAAGGGATGGTGGAGCGTGGACTCAACGCCAACCACATGATGATCACGGAGTTCACCAACAAGCACAGGATCGATGCCAATGACATTGGGAAGCACCTCTCCAGGCTCTATGACAGGATTGATCACCTCCAGGCCGAGATCTATGACCTGGAGAACCAAAACTGTGAGTATGAGTATATATTTAAATCAATACGGTTGGCTGCAGATTTGAGGATTCTGGAGACTCGTTCATCTTTCCATGATGGAGCACCTATGCCTTGGAAGACGGAGGATCAAACTCATGTTGCAACAACTCCACCACCGTCACCTCCGAAGGAAGACAACTGAGCATGGATATGGGCAATCCCCTTGGCTTGTGCCAAGCTTGGGGGAGTTGCCCCGGTATCGTATCACCATCACATCTTTTGCCTTTACCTTTGTTTTAGTTTGTTCCTTTTCAGTTTTCTCTTTCTCTAGTAAAACAAGGTCTTGGTGTTTTAGTCTTGAGTTTTGCTTTGTGTCACTCCTGATGTATTCGAGCTCGTGAGTCATATAATAAAGAGTGTCTTAGTTGAGGGCTTTGCCTCTTGCCATGATCAAAAGATTGAGAAAAGAACAAAAGCATGAAAGATCATGTAATGATGTTATGGGAAATGATGGCTTCACATATAAAAAGAATGTTGATTGAAACTTGTTGAGGGTAGACAAACATAGACCTTGGTCATTGCTGCAATTAATAGGAAGTGATAAAGAAGGAGAGGTTCACATATAAATACATCATCTTTGACACCATCTATGATTGTGAACACTCACTACACTATTACATGCTTAGAAGTAGATGTTGGACAAGGAAGACAACATAATGAATTGTGTTTACTTGGTTCCGAACAATGTTATATGATTAGAGATCCCTTAGCATGTGATGGTTGCTTCCACCTCATATTAGCCAAAACTCCCGCACCAAGTAGAGATACTACTTGTGCATCCATAAACCTTCAACCAAGTTTTGCCATGAGAGTCCACCATACCTACCTATGGATTGAATAAGATCCCTAAAGTGAGTTGTCATCGGTGCAAGCAATAAAATTGCTCCCTAATATGTATGATCTATTAGTGTGTGTAAAATAAGGTTTGTACGAACCTATGACGAGGAAGACATAAAACCGACAGACTGCATAATAAAGTTCTTTATCACAGGAGGCAATATAAAGTGACGTTCCTCCGCACTAAGAGGAAAGATATATATTCATATGTCAACTTGGAGGTAAGTATTCATGAACTATTATTGTTGACATTACCCTTGAGGTAAGCAGTTGGGAGGCGAAACTATAAGCCCCTATCTTTCTCTGTGTCCAGCTGAAACTTTGATCTCATGAGTACCACGTGAGTTGTAGCAATTGTAGAGAATGAAAGGATGATTGAGTAGGTGGATTTGCTTTACAAGCTCTTATTTGACTCTTTCTGATGTTGTGATAAATTGCAATTGCTTCAATGACTAAAGTCTATCGGTTGCTAATTCTCGCTAAAGTTCTTGATCCATGCTTTACTTTGTGAAGGAATTGTCACTTCAGCATGAGAGATTATATGTTGGTATTTCTGTTCTGATCATGATCATGATGCATGCATGTTCGTATTTTGTTTTGTCGACACCTCTCTCCCTAAACATGTGGACATATTTATTGAGCTAGGCTTTTGCTTGAGGACAAGCAAGGTCTAAGCTTGGGGGAGTTGATACGTCCATTTTGCATCATGCTTTCATGTTGATATTTATTGCTTTTTGGGCTGTTATTTCACTTCACGGTACAATACTTATGCCTTTTCTCTCTTATTTTGCAAGGTTTACTTGAAGAGGGAGAATGCCGGCAGCTGGAATTCTGGCCTAAAAATGGAGCAAAGTTGAGATACCTATTATGCGCAACTCCAAACGCCGTAAAATCAACGAAGATTTTTTTCGGGATTTATAAAAAATACTGGGCCGAAGAAGTGCTAGAGGGGCGCTAGCAGGTGGCCACAAGCCTGCTAGGCGCGGCCACCCCCCTGGCCGCGCCTAGGGGGCTTGTGGGCACCCAGCTAGCCCACTGGCTCCCCCCTTCTGCTATATGAAGGGTTTCATCTGGAAAAAAAATCAAGAGGAGGCTTTTTCGAGGATTTGTCGCCGCCACGAGGCGGAACTTGAGCAAAACCAATCTAGAGCTCCGGCAGGACGATCCTGCCGGGGAAACTTCCCTCCCGGAGGGGGAAATCGTCGCCTTCATCATCACCAACACTCCTCTCATCGGAGGGGACTCATCACCATCAACATCTTCATCAACACCATCTCATCTCCAAACCCTAGTTCATCTCTTATAACCAATCTCCGTCTCCCGACTCCGAGTGGTACTTGTAAAGTTGCTAGTAGTGTTAATTACACTTTGTAGTTGATGCTAGTTGGATTATTTGGTGGAAGAGTTTATGTTAAGATCCTTGATGCTACTCATTACCTCTCTGGTCATGAATATGATTATGCTTTGTGAGTAGTTACTTTTGTTCCTGAGGACATGGGATAAGTCATGCTAATAGTAGTCATGTGAATTTGGTATTCGTTCGATATTTTGATGTGTTGTATGTTGCTTTTCCTCTAGTGGTGTTATGTGAACGTCGACTACAAAACACTTCACCATTATTTGGGCCTAGAGGAAGGCATTGGGAAGTAGTAAGTAGATGATGGCTTGCTAGAGTGACAGAAGCTTAAACCCTAGTTTATGCGTTGCTTCGTAAGGGGCTGATTTGGATCCACTAGTTTAATGCTATGGTTATACTTTGTCGTAATTCTTCTTTTGTAGTTGCGGATGCTTGCGAGTGAGGTTAATCATAAGTGGGATGCTTGTCCAAGTACGGGCAGTACCCAAGCGCCGGTCCACCCACATATCAAACTATCAAAGTAACGAACGCGAATCATATGAACATGATGAAAACTAGCATGACAGAAATTCCCGTGTGTCCTCGGGAGCGCTTTTCCTCCTATAAGACTTTGTCCAAGCTTGTCCCTTGCTACAAAAGGGATTGGGCCGCTTTGCTGCACCGTCGCTACTTTTGTTACTTGTTGCTTGCTATGAATCAGCTCACCACACAACTACTTGTTACCGATAATTTCAGTGCTTGCAGATATTACTGATGACCCACAAGTATAGGGGATCGCAACAGTTTTCGAGGGTAGAGTATTCAACCCAAATTTATTGATTCGACTCAAGGGGAAGCAAAAGAATATTCTCAAGTATTAGCAGCTGAGTTGTCAATTCAACCACACATGAAAGATTTACTGACTGTAGCAAAGTATCAGTAGAAAGGTGGTATGATAGCAGTAGTAGCAACAGTAACCAATAGCAGCAAAGTAACAACAGTAGAAACAGAGTAACAGTAGCAGGAGTGACAGCAGTAGCAGCAAAGTAACATAGCAAGGACCAGTAGTAAAAGACTCGTAAGCATTGGATCGGTGATGGATGATTATGCGAGATGTGATTCATCATGCAACAATTATAACACGGAGAGATAAGTAACTAGGTCCCGTTCGTCAATCTAATGTAGGCATGTATTCCGTATGTAGTCATACGTGCTTAGGGAAAAGAACTAGCATGACATCTATTGTCCATCCCTCCCGTGGCAGCGGGGTCCTAATGGAAACTACGGGATATTAAGGTTCCGCTTTTAATAAAGAACTGGACCAACGCATTAACACTTGGAGAATATATGAACTCCTCATACTATGGACATCTCCGGGAGTGGTTCCGGTTGTTTTCACTCCGGGGTTGCTGGGTCATAACACATAGTAGGTGACTACAACTTGCAAGATAGGATCTAAAACACACATATATTGGCGACAACATAATAGGTTCAGATCTGAAATCATGGCACTCGGGCCCTAGTGACAAGAATTAAGCATGGCAAAGTAGTAGCAACATCAATCTCAGAACACAATAGATACTAGGGATCAATCCCCGTCAAAACTAACGCGATTACATGATAGAACTCATCCAACTCATCACCGTACAGCAAGCCTACGATGAGATTACTCACGAACGGTGAAGAGCATCATGGAATTGGCGATGAAGGAAGTTTGATGATGACGATGGCGACGATTTCCCCTCTCCGGAGCCCAAAACTGACTCCAGATGTGCCCTCCAGATGAAGAACAAGAGGTGGCGGTGCTTTCGTATCGTAAAATGCGATGAACTCTTCTCCTTGATTTTTTTTCCGGGCGAGATGGACTAAATAAAGTTGGAATTGGAGGCGGTGGCACAACGTGGGCCCCACAAGCCTGGTAGGTGCGGCCTCGGGGGTGGTCGCGCCTACTGGGCTTGTGGCCCACTGGCTCACCTCCTCCGGTGGATGTTTGTGCAGGTATTTTTCATTAATTCTAGAAAAATTCTCCGTAAATTTTCAGGTCATTCCGAGAACTTTTATTTTTGCACAAAAATAACACCATGGCAATTCTGCTGAAAACAGCGTTAGTCCCGTTTAGTTCCATTCAAATCATGCAAGTTAGAGTCCAAAACAAGGGCAAAAGAGTTCAGAAAAGTAGATACGACGGAGGCGTATCAACTCCCCCAAGCTTAAAGCCTTGCTTGTCCTCAAGCAATTCAGTTGACAAACTGAAAGAGACAAAAAGTAAAACTTTGACGAACTCTGTTTGATCTTGTTATTGCAACTATGTCTAACTCATATCCAGAGTTTCAGCAAGATCACAAGCAAACCACATAAGCAAATGAGATCTAGGTCTCACGGTAAACTCATATCAATTGCATAATCAACTAGCGAGCAAATAATAATAAGTCTCAAATGTCAACACTTCAATCAAAACAATCATGAAGCAGTACGAAAAGATGGTATCTCGCTAGCTCTTCCAGAGACCGCAAAACATAAATGCAGAGCACCTTCAAAGACCAAGGGCTGACTAAACATTGTAATTCATGGCAAAGAAGATCCAGTCACAGTCATACTCAACACAGTTAAAAGCAAAGCATAAAAATGACAGAGGTGCTCTCTAATTGGTGCTTCTATAAGAGGAGGATGACTCAACAGGAACATAAATAGACAGGCCCTTCGCAGAGGGAAGCATTGATTTGCAGAGGTGCCAGAGCTCAAGCTTTGAAAAGAGAGATAATAATTTTGGGTGGCATGGTTTCATTGTCAACACAATGACTAAGAGTTCTCAACATCTTCCACGCTACGCATGCTATAGGCGGTTCCCAAACAGAAAAGTAAAGTTTTGACTCCCCCACCACCAAACAATCACACTCCACGGCTAGCCGAATCCTCGGGTACCGTCCATACCAACATCAATCCTGGGGGAGTTTTGTTTGCAATTATCTTTTCGATTTGAGCATGGAACTGGGAATTCCAATTACCGGCCCCTTTCTCGTGAATGATAGTTCAAAAAACATATCGAGGATAACACGCCTAGCATGGAAGATACTGATAGCCCCCTGTCACCACATGAGCGGTTCGGGCATGCAAAACAGATTATTTCTTGAAGATTTAGAGAGTGGCACATGCAAATTTACTTGGAACGGCAGGTAGATACCGCATATAGGTAGGTATGGTGCACTCATATGGAACAACTTTGGGTTTATGGAAGTGGATGCACAAGCAGTATTCCCGCTTAGTACAAGTGAAGGCTAGCAAAAGACTGGGAAGCGACCAACTAGAGAGCGACAACACTCATCAAAATGCATTGAGATTAACTAACATTGAGTGCAAGCATGAGTAGGACATAAATCACCATGAACATGAATATCATAGAGGCTATGTTGATTTTGTTTCAACTACATGCGTGAACATGCGCCAAGTCAAACCACTTGAATCATTCAAAGGAGGATACCATCCTATCATACTACAACACAGTCATCTCAAAATTCATGTTGGCAACCAAGGCAAACCATTATAAGCTCCTAGCTAGTTAAGCATGGCATCAGCAACTATGATCTCTAAGTTGTCATTGCAAACATGTTTCTCTCACAACAAAGCTGAACTAGGAACAGTGAGCTACTCATATTTACAAAAATAAAATAGATCGAGTTCATACCAGCTTTTCCAGGCTCAGTCACTTCATCATATACCGTCATTATTGCCTTTCACTTGCACGACCGAACGATGTGAACAATAATAAGAGTGCTCGTGCATTGGACAAAAGCTGCAATCTGCAGGCAAACACAAAGGAGAAGACAAAGTAATATGGCTCTTGATAGCTAAACGGGTATGCATGTGAGAGCCACTAAACATTGTAACCATTATCTTCTACCTTGACCCAAAGAAAAAGAAAACTATTTACACGGGAAAGCTCCCAACAAGCAAAAAGAAGAAAAGAAAATATTTTTGGGTTTTCTCAAACTAGACAGACACACGAAAAGAAAACGAGAAAAAGAAAATAAACTAGCATGGATGATACAGTGGCAAAGTGTGAACACCGTCGAACAAAGTGAAAGCATAAGCAAGAATGTAAGGTCGGTGAGAAACACGTACTCCCCCAAGCTTAGGCTTTTGGCCTAAGTTGGTCTACTCCCAAGGAGGGAAATAACTAGCTCCGGGGTACTTTTCCACGGGACGCTAAAACAGAAAACAGGGAAAACTAAACTAAATCTATCATTTTTCTTCTAAGCAACCGAAGGTGAAAGCTTGGAACAGAGGTTTGTGACTCCTTGATTCATCCATCTCATGGTCACCGAAAGAAATCCGTCAATGAGGTTGATCAAGTCTCCTTGACAAACCTTTTCGAATCACAAAAGAAGACACAGAATTTTCGAATAGTCACTAGGTTACCTCAATGGGGATGTGAATCTCCCCAACAAGCAAATCATACTTCATCTTAACAGGTGGAATAGGGCATTCAAAGCTCCCAATAAGAATTGATGAAGTCTTTTCGATAGCATTGATGCAATGTACTCGATATTGTTTCTTCGGAAAGTGCACCGTATGCTCATTACCGTTGACATGGAAAGTGACATTGCCTTTGTTGCAATCTATAACAGCCCCTACAGTGTTTAAAAAGGGTCTTCCGAGAATGACCGCCATGGCATCGTCCTCGGGAATATCCAAGATAACAAAGTCTGTTAAGATAGTGACGTTAGCAACCACAATAGGCACATCCTCGCAAATGCTGATAGGGAAAGCAGTTGATTTGTCGGCCATTTGCACAGAGATTTCAGTGGGTGTCAACTTATCCAGTTCAAGCCTACGATAAAGAGAGAGAGGCATAACACTAACACCGGCTCCAAGATCGCATAACGCAGTTCTAACGTAGTTGCCTTTAATGGAGCAAGGTATAGTGGGCACACTGGGATCACCTAGTTTCTTAGGAGTTCCACCCTTGAAGGTATAGTTAGCAAGCATGGTGGAAATCTCAACCTCGGGTATCCTCCTCTTATTAGTCACAATATCCTTCATGTACTTAGCATACGGAGACATTTTGAGCATATCTGTCAAACGCATTTGCAGAAAAGACAGGTCTGATCATTTCAACGAATCGCTCAAAATCCTCATCATCCTTTTTCTTGGATGGTTTGGGAGGAAAAGGCATGGGTTTTTGAACCCATGGTTCCCTTTCTTTACCATGCTTCCTAGCAGCGAAGTCATTCTTATCGTATCTCTTATTCTTAGGTTGTGGGTTATCAAGATCAACAGTACTAGGTTCAATCTCCACATCCTTATCATTGCTAGGTTGAGCATCTTCATGAACATCACTATTGATATCATCATTAGGCTCATGTTCATCACCAGATTGTGTTTCAGCATCAGAGACAGAGACATCGTTTGGACTCTCAGGTGTGGCAGCAACAGGGTTGCTAGCGTGCAGGTTCCTATCATCTTTCTTCTTCTCTCTAGGATGACTAGGTGCATCAGTGCTAACTCCTTGAGAATCTTGTTCAATTCTCTTCAAATGACCCTCGGGATACAAAGGTTCCTGGGTCATTCTACCGCCTCTAGTGACGACTCTGATAGAATTGTCATTCAACTCACTGAGCAAGTCATTTTGAGCCTTAAGTACTTGTTCTACATGAGTAGTGACCATAGAGGCATGTTTACTCAGAAGTTTAAGATCGTTGACATTTCTGTCCACACAAGCACTTAAATGACTAAGCACACGAGCATTCTGTTCCAATTTTCTGCTAACATAATCATTGAAACTCTGTTGTTTGGCAACAAAGTTATCAAATTCATCCAGGCATAAGCTAGCAGGTTTATCAAAAGGATGTTGGAATTATGCCCTAGAGGCAATAATAATATAGTTATTATTATAATTCCTATATCAAGATAATCGTTTATTATCCATGCTATAATTGTATTGAATGAAGACTTATATACATGTGTGGATACATAGACAAAACACTGTCCCTAGCAAGCTTCTAGTTGGCTAGCCAGTTGATCAAAGATAGTCAGTGTTTTCTGATTATAAACGAGGTGCTGTTGCTTGATAACTGGCTCACGTCATTAGGAGAATCACGTGATGGACTAGACCCAAACTAATAGACGTAGCATGTTGATCGTGTCATTTTGTTGCTACTATTTTCTGTGTGTCAAGTATTTGTTCCTATGACCATGAGATCATATAACTCACTGACACCGGAGGAATGCTTTGTGTGTATCAAACGTCGCAACGTAACGGGGTGACTATAAAGATGCTCTACAGGTATCTCCGAAGGTGTTCGTTGAGTTAGTATGGATCGAGATTGGGATTTGTCACTCCGTGTGACGGAGAGGTATCTCGGGGCCCACTCGGTAATACAACATCACACACAAGCCTTGCAAGCAATGTGACTTAGTGTAAGTTGCGGGATCTTGTATTACGGAACAAGTAAAGACACTTGCCGGTAAACGAGATTGAAATAGGTATGCGGATACTGACGATCGAATCTCGGGCAAGTAACATACCGAAGGACAAAGGGAATGACATACGGGATTATATGAATCCTTGGCACTGAGGTTCAAATGATAAGATGTTCATAGAATATGTAGGATCCAATATGGGCATCTAGGTCCCGCTATTGGATATTGACTGAGGAGTCTCTCGGGTCATGTCTACATAGTTCTCGAACCCGCAGGGTCTGCACACTTAAGGTTCGACGTTGTTTTATGCGTATTTGAGTTATATGGTTGGTTACCGAATGTTGTTCGGAGTCCCGGATGAGATCACGGACGTCACGAGGGTTTCCGAAATGGTCCGGAATCGAAGATTGATATATAGGATGACCTCATTTGATTATCGGAAGGTTTTCGGAGTTACCGGGAATGTACCGGGAATGACGAATGGATTCCGGGAGTTCACCGGGGGGGCAACCCACCCCGGGGAAGCCCATAGGCCTTGGGGGTGGCACACCAGCCCTTAGTGGGCTGGTGGGACAGTCCAAGAAGGCCCTATGCGCCATAGGAAGAAAATCAAAGAGAAAAGAAAAAAAAAGAGGAGGTGGGAAAAGGGGGAAGGACTCCTCCTTCCAAACCTAGTTGGACTCGGTTTGGAAGGGGAGGGCTGCCCCCCTTGGCTCGGCCGAAACCCTTAGGGGTCCTTGGACCCCAAGGCAAAGCTTCCCCTCTTCCCCCTATATATACAGAGGTTTTAGGGCTGATTTGAGACGACTTCTCCACGGCAGCCCGACCACATACCTCCACGGTTTTTCCTCTAAATCGCGTTTCTGCGGAGCTCGGGCGGAGCCCTGCTGAGATAAGATCACCACCAACCTCCGGAGCGCCGTCACGCTGCCGGAGAAATCTTCTACCTCTTCGTCTCTCTTGCTGGATAAAGAAGGCCGAGATCATCGTCGAGTTGTACGTGTGCTGAACGCGGAGGTGCCGTCCGTTCGGCACTAGATCGTGGGACTGATCGCGGGACAGTTCGCGGGGCGGATCGAGGGACGTGAGGATGTTCCACTACGTCAACCGCGTTCACTAACGCTTCTGCTGTACGGTCTACAAGGGTATGTAGATCACACATCCCCTCTCGTATATGGACATCACCATGATAGGTCTTCGTGCGCGTAGGAAAATTTTTGTTTCCCATGCGACGCATAACCAACAGTGGCATCAAGAGCTAGGTTCATGCGTAGATGTCTTCTCGAGTAGAACACAAAAGTTTTTGTGGGCGGTGATGTGCGTTTTGCTGCCCTCCTTAGTCTTTTCTTGATTCCGCGGTATTGTTGGATCGAAGCGGCTCGGACCGACATTACTCATACGCTTACGAGGGACTGGTTTCATCGCTACGAGTAACTCCGTTGCTCAAAGATGACTGGCGGGTGTCTGTTTCTCCAACTTTAGTTGAATCGGATTTGACCGAGGAGGTCCTTGGATGAGGTTAAATAGCAACTCATATATCTCCGTTGTGGTGTTTGGGTAAGTAAGATGCAATCCTACTAGATACCCATGGTCACCACGTAAAACATGCACCAACAAAATTAGAGGACGTCTAACTTGTTTTTGCAGGGTATGCTTTTGATGTGATATGGCCAACGATGTGATGTGATATATTGGATGTATGAGATGATCATGTTGTAATAGATAATATCGACTTGCACGTCGATGGTACGGCAACCGGCAGGAGCCATATGGTTGTCGATAATATCGCATCTGCAAGCACGTTTGTGCTTGCAGATGCGTTTACTATTTTGCTAGGATGTAGCTTTAGTAGTAATAGCATGAGTAGCATGACAACCCCGATGGCGACACGTTGATGGAGATCATGGTGTGGTGTCGGTGACAAGAAGATCGTGCCGGTGCTTGGTGATGGAGATCAAGGAGCACGTGATGATGGCCATATCATGTCACTTATGAATTGCATGTGATGTTAATCCTTTTATGCACCTTATTTTGCCTAGATCGACGGTAGCATTATGAGGTGATCTCTCACTAAAATTTCAAGACGAAATTGTGTTCTCCCCGACTGTGCACCGTTGCTACAGTTCGTCGTTTCGAGACACCACGTGATGATCGGGTGTGATAGACTCAACGTTCACATACAACGGGTGCAAAACAGTTGCGCACGCGGAACACTCGGGTTAAGCTTGACGAGCCTAGCATGTGCAGACATGGCCTCGGAACACATGAGACCGAAAGGTCGATCATGAATCATACAGATGATATGATTAGCATGGGGATGCTTACCACTGAAACTATGCTCAACTCACGTGATGATCGGACTTGAGATAGTGTAAGTGGATCATGAACCACTCAAATGACTAGAGAGATGTACTTTTTGAGTGGGAGTTTAGTGAGTAATTTGATTAAGTTAAACTCTAATTATCTTGAACATAGTCTAAGTCCACTTTGAATATATTTGTGTTGTAGATCATGGCTCACGCAACAGTCACCCTGAATTTTAATACGTTCCTAGAGAAAGCTAAGTTGAAAGATGATGGAAGCAACTTTGTAGACTGGGCTCGTAATCTTAAGCTAATCTTACAAGCTGGGAAGAAGGATTATGTCCTTAATGCTGCGCTAGGAGATGAACCACCCGCTACGGCTGATCAGGATGTTAAGAACGCTTGGTTAGCACGTAAGGAGGACTACTCAGTAGTTCAATGTGCAGTCTTGTATGGCTTAGAACCGGGACTTCAACGTCGCTTTGAGCGTCATGGAGCATTTGAGATGTTCCAGGAGTTGAAGTTTATCTTTCAAAAGAACGCCCGGATCGAGAGGTATGAGACCTCCGATAAATTCTCTGCTTGCAAGATAGAGGAGAACTCGTGTGTCAGTGAACATGTGCTCAAAATGTCTGGGTACTCAAACCGTCTAGCTGAGCTGGGGATTGAACTCCCACAAGAGGCTATCACTGACAGAATCCTTCAATCACTGCCGCCAAGCTATAAAGGCTTTGTGTTGAACTACAACATGCAGGGGATGAACAAGTCACCCGGCGAGTTGTTTGCGATGTTGAAAGTCACAGAGTCTGAACTCCGTAAAGAACATCAAGTGTTGATGGTGAATAAGACCACTAGTTTCAAGAGAAACGGCAAAGGCAAGAAGGGTACATCAAAGAAGAGCGGCAAGCCTGTTGCCAATCCGACGAAGAAACCCAAAGCTGGACCTAAGCCTGAAACAGAGTGTTACTATTGCAAGGGTATGGGTCACTGGAAGCGCAATTGCCCCAAGTATCTGGCTGATAAGAAGGCGGCCAAAGAAAAATCAGGTATATTTGATATACATGTTATTGATGTGTACTTAACCGGCTCTCGTAGTAGTGCCTGGGTATTCGATACCGGTTCTGTTGCTCATATTTGCAACTCGAAACAGGAACTGCGGAATAGACGAAGGCTGGCGAAAGATGAAGTGACAATGCGCGTAGGAAATGGTTCCAAGGTTGATGCAATCGCCGTCGGCACAGTTTCACTTCAGTTACCATCAGGATTAGTTATGAACTTGAATCATTGTTATTTAGTGCCTGCATTGAGCATGAACATTATATCTGGATCTTGTTTATTGCGAGACGGTTACTCTTTTAAGTCAGAGAATAATGGTTGTTCTATTTCTATGAGTAACATCTTTTATGGTCATGCACCCAATGTGAGAGGGTTGTTCATATTGAATCTTGATAGCGATACACACATACATAACATTGAGACCAAAAGAGTTAGAGTTAACAATGATAGCGCCATATTTTTGTGGCACTGCCGCTTAGGTGATATTGGTGTAAAGCGCATGAAGAAACTCCATGCCGATGGACTTTTGGAGTCACTTGACTTTGATTCACTTGACACGTGCGAACCATGCCTCATGGGCAAGATGACTAAAACTCCGTTCTCCGGAACAATGGAGCGTGCAAGTGACTTGTTGGAAATCATACATACCGATGTGTGTGGTCCGATGAGCGTAGAGGCACGCGGCGGATATCGTTATTTTCTCACCTTCACTAACGATTTGAGTAGATATGGTTATGTCTACTTAATGAAGCACAAGTCTGAAACATTTGAAAAGTTCAAGCAATTTCAGAGTGAAGTTGAAAATCATTGTAACAAGAAGATCAAGTTCCTACGGTCTGATCGTGGGGGTGAATATCTGAGTTTCGAGTTTGGTGCTCACTTAAGACAATGTGGAATTGTTTCACAGTTGACACCACCTGGAACACCATAGCGTAATGGTGTGCCCGAACGTCGTAATTGTACTTTATTAGAGATGGTGCGATCTATGATGTCTCTTACCGATTTGCCGTTATCGTTTTGGGGTTATGCATTAGAAACAGCTGCATTCACTTTGAATAGGGCACCATCAAAATCCGTTGAGACGACACCATACGAACTGTGGTATGGCAAAAGGCCAAAGTTGTCGTTTCTTAAAGTTTGGGGATGTGATGCTTATGTCAAAAAGCTTCAGCCTGAAAAGCTGGAACCCAAAGCGGAAAAGTGCATCTTCATAGGTTACCCAAAAGAGACAGTTGGGTACACCTTCTATCTCAAATCCCAGGTCAAAGTGTTTGTTGCTAAAAACGGAGCTTTTCTCGAGAAGGAGTTTCTCTCGAGAGAATTGAGTGGGAGGAAGATAGAACTTGATGAGGTTGTCGAACCTCTCATCCCTCTGGATGGTGGCGCAGGGCAAGGGGAAACCTCTGCCGTTGCGACGCCGGTTGAGGAGGAAGTTAATGATGATGATCATGAAACTCCGGTTCAAGTTTCTGTCGAACCACGCAGGTCGACGAGACCACCTGCTGCTCCAGAGTGGTACGGTAATCCCGTCTTGTCAATCATGTTGTTAGACAACAATGAACCTGCAAATTATGAAGAAGCAATGGTGGGCCCAGATTCCAACAAATGGCTAGAAGCCATGAAGTCCGAGATAGGATCCATGTATGAGAACAAAGTGTGGACTTTGGAAGTACTACCTGAGGGCCGTAAGGCTATTCAGAACAAATGGATCTTTAAGAGGAAGACGGACGCTGACGGCAATGTGACCGTTTATAAAGCTCGACTTGTGGCAAAGGGTTTTTCACAAGTTCAAGGAGTTGACTACGATGAGACATTCTCACCCGTAGCAATGCTTAAGTCCGTCAGAATCATGTTAGCAATAGCTGCATTTTTCGATTATGAAATCTGGCAGATGGATGTCAAAACGGCGTTCCTTAACGATTTCCTTAAGGAAGAGTTGTATATGATGCAACCCGAAGGTTTTGTCGATCCTAAGAATGCTAACAAGGTGTGCAAGCTCCAGCGATCCATTTATGGACTGGTGCAAGCATCTCGGAGTTGGAACAAACGCTTTGATGAGGTGATCAAAGCATTTGGGTTTATACAAGTGATTGGAGAATCTTGTATTTACAAGAAAGTGAGTGGGAGCTCTGTGGCGTTTCTAATATTATATGTGGATGACATATTGCTGATTGGAAACAACGTAGAGTTTTTGGAGAGCATAAAGGATTACTTAAATAAAAGTTTCTCTATGAAGGACCTAGGAGAAGCTGCTTACATTCTAGGCATTAAGATCTACAGGGATAGATCAAAACGCCTGATAGGACTTTCACAAAGCACATACCTTGATAAAGTTTTAAAGAGGTTCAAAATGGAACAGTCCAAGAAAGGGTTCTTGCCAGTTTTACAAGGTACGAGGTTGAGTAAGACTCAGTGCCCAGCAACTGATGAGGATAGAGAGCATATGAGCACCGTCCCCTATGCTTCAGCCATAGGTTCTATCATGTATGCAATGGTGTGCACTAGGCCGGACGTTAGCCTGGCCATAAGTATGCCAGGTAGGTTCCAGAGTAATCCAGGAGTGGATCACTGGACGGCAGTCAAGAATATCCTGAAGTACCTGAAAAGGACTAAGGAGATGTTTCTCGTGTATGGAGGTGACAAAGAGCTCGCCGTAAAAGGTTACGTCGATGCAAGCTTCGACACAGATCCGGACGACTCTAAGTCGCAGACCGGATACGTATTTATTCTTAATGGGGGTGCGGTAAGCTGGTGCAGTTCCAAGCAAAGCGTCGTAGCAGATTCTACACGTGAAGCGGAGTACATGGCTGCCTCGGAGGCGGCTAAGGAGGGTGTCTGGATGAAGCAGTTCATGATGGATCTTGGAGTGGTGCCAAGTGCACTGAATCCAATAACCTTGTTCTGTGACAACGCGCGTGCCATTGCCTTAGCAAAGGAACCACGGTTTCACAAGAAGTCCAGACACATCAAACGACGCTTCAACCTCATCCGCGACTACGTCGAAGGGGAGGACATGAATATATGCAAAGTGCACACGGATCTGAATGTAGCAGACCCGCTGACTAAACCTCTTCCACGGGCAAAGCATGATCAACACCAGAACTGTATGGGTGTTAGATTTATTACAATGTAATTCGCATGATGATGTGAGGGCTAGATTATTGACTCTAGTGCAAGTGGGAGACTGTTGGAATTATGCCCTAGAGGCAATAATAATATAGTTATTATTATAATTCCTGTATCAAGATAATCGTTTATTATCCATGCTATAATTGTATTGAATGAAAACTTATATACATGTGTGGATACATAGACAAAACATTGTCCCTAGCAAGCCTCTAGTTGGCTAGCTAGTTGATCAAAGATAGTCAGTGTCTTCTGATTATAAACAAGGTGTTGTTGCTTGATAACTGGATCACGTCATTAGGAGAATCACGTGATGGACTAGACCCAAACTAATAGACGTAGCATGTTGATCGTGTCATTTTGTTGCTACTGTTTTCTACGTGTCAAGTATTTGTTCCTATGACCATGAGATCATATAACTCACTGACACCGGAGGAATGCTTTGTGTGTATCAAACGTCGCAACGTAACTGGGTGACTATAAAGATGCTCTACAGGTATCTCCGAAGGTGTTCGTTGAGTTAGTATGGATCGAGACTGGGATTTGTCAATCCGTGTGACAGAGAGGTATCTCGGGGCCCACTCGGTAATACAACATCACACACAAGCCTTGCAAGCAATGTGACTTAGTGTAAGTTGCAGGATCTTGTATTACGGAATGAGTAAAGAGACTTTCCGGTAAACGAGATTGAAATAGGTATGCGGATACTGACGATCGAATCTCGGGCAAGTAACATACCGAAGGACAAAGGGAATGACATACGGGATTATATGAGTCCTTGGCACTGAGGTTCAAACGATAAGATCTTTGTAGAATATGTAGGATCCAATATGGGCATCCAGGTCCCGCTATTGGATATTGACCGAGGAGTCTCTTGGGTCATGTCTACATAGTTCTCGAACCCGCAGGGTCTGCACACTTAAGGTTCGACGTTGTTTTATGCGTATTTGAGTTATATGGTTGGTTACCGAATGTTGTTCGGAGTCCCAGATGAGATCACGGACGTCACGAGGGTTTCCGGAATGGTCCGGAAACAAAGATTGATATATAGGATGACCTCATTTGATTACCGGAAGGTTTTCGGAGTTACCGGAAATGTACCGGGAATGACGAATGGGTTCTGGGAGTTCACCGGGGGGGCAACCCACCCCGGGGAAGCCCATAGGCCTTGGGGGTGGCACACCAGCCCTTAGTGGGCTGGTGGGACATCCCAAGAAGGCCCTATGCACCATTAGGAAGAAAATCAAAGAGAAAAAAAAGAGGAGGTGGGAAAAGGGGGAAGGACTCCTCCTTCCAAACCTAGTTGGACTCGGTTTGGAAGGGGATGGCTGCCCCCCTTGGCTCGGCTGAAACCCTTAGGGGTCCTTGGACCCCAAGGCAAGGCTCCCCCTCTTCCCCCTATATATACGGAGGTTTTAGGGCTGATTTGAGACGACTTTTCCACGGCAGCCCGACCACATACCTCCACGGTTTTTCCTCTAGATCGCGTTTCTGCGGAGCTCGGGCGGAGCCCTGCTGAGATAAGATCACCACCAACCTCCGGAGCACCGTCACGCTGCCGGAGAACTCTTCTACCTCTCCGTCTCTCTTGCTGGATCAAGAAGGCCGAGATCATCGTCGAGCTGTACGTGTGTTGAACGCGGAGGTGCCGTCCGTTCGGCACTAGATCGTGGGACTGATCGCGGAACGGTTCGCGGGGCGGATCGAGGGACGTGAGGACGTTCCACTATATCAACCGCGTTCACTAACGCTTCTGCTGTACGGTCTACAAGGGTACGTAGATCACACATCCCCTCTCGTAGATGGACATCACCATGATAGGTCTTCGTGCGCGTAGGAAAATTTTTGTTTCCCATGCGACGTTCCCCAACAAAGGAATATCACTCTCATCAAACCTACGCTGAGAATTTTCTTCTACTACATGTATCGGGTTATCAAGACCATGGATCTCTTCGATAGGTGGTAGATTTTTGACATCTTCAGATTTAATGCCTGTCTATTTCATAGATTTCTTAGCTTCTTGCATATCTTCAGGACTGAGGAATAGAATACCTCTTTTCTTCGGAGTTGGCTTAGGAGGTGGTTCGGGAATAGTCCAAGCATTCTCATTGCACAAGATGTTATTCAATAGAATCTCAGCTTGTTCTATAGTTTGTTCCCTAAAAACGCAACCAGTACAACTATCTAGGTGGTCTTTAGAATCGTTGGTAAGTCCATTATAGAAGATATCAAGTATTTCATTCTTCTCAAGAGGGTGATCACGCAAAGCATTCAGTAGCTGGATAAGCCTCCCCCTAGCTTGTGAGAGACTCTCTTCCTCAGCTTGAGCAAAGTTATATATTTCCTGCAAGGCAGCTTGCTTCTTATGGGCAGGGAAATATTTTTCACAGAAGTAGTAGACCATATCCCGGGGGCTACGCACACAACCAGGAGCAAGAGAAGTGAACCAGGTCTTAGCATCATCCTTTACTGAGAAAGGAAACAGCTTGAGGATATAGTAGTGGTGGATCTTTTCCTCACTAGTGAATAGGGTGGCTATATCGTGCAGTTTGGTAAGATGGGATACAACCGTTTCAGACTCGTAACCATGAAAAGGATCGGATTCGACCAGAGTGATTAACTCAGGGTCGAGAGAGAATTCATAATCCTTATCGGTCACAAAGATAGGCGAAGTGGCAAACTTTGGGTCGTATTTCATCCTAGCATTCAGAGATTTTTCTTTCCACTTGCGCAGTAATTTCTCAACATCATAGCTATCCTTACACGCAAGAAAGTCCTCTGCTATCTCTCCCTCCATAACATAACGCGTATCAGGCATATCAAGCAATATAGCAGGTTCTACTTCAATAGTATCAGCACTTTCAAAAGTATCATCACATCTAGCAGCAACTCTAGCAATTTGTGCATCAAGGAATGCACCTAGTGGAAAAGCAGTATCAGGCATAGCATCATCAGGCAAAGTAGTATCAAGCATAGCATCATTAGGCAAAGTAGTATCAAGCATAGCATCATCATAAGCATCATGGGCAGCAGAAGTAGCACCATCAAGCACAGGCGACATATCAAGATTTCTAGCAGGAGGTGGTATCACAAACTTACTCATAACTGAAGGTGAATCAAGTGCAGAGCTAGATGGCAGTTCCTTACCAGTCCTCGTAGTTGAGGGCAAGACTTTAGTTCTTGGATCTCTAAGATTCTTCATAGTGACCAGCAGACGTAAATCCCAAGTGACTCAGAGAATATAGTTGTGCCTCCCCGGCAACGGCGCCAGAAAAATGTCTTGATGACCCACAAGTATAGGGGATCACAGCAGTTTTCGAGGGTAGAGTATTTAACCCAAATTTATTGATTCGACTCAAGGGGGAGCGAAAGAATATTCTCAAGTATTAGCAGCTGAGTTGTTAATTCAACCACACCTGAAAGATTTAGTGTCTGCAACAAAGTATCAGTCGCAAGGTGGTATGATAGCAGCAGTAGCAACAGTAACTAGTAGCAGCAAAGTAACAGCAGTAGCAACAGAGTAACAGTAGCAGCACTTACAGCAGTAGCAGCAAAGTAACATAGCAAGGACCAGTAGTAAAAGACTCGTAGGCATTGGATCGGTGATGGATGATTATGCCGGATGTGATTCATCATGCAACAGTTATAACATGGAGAGATAAGTAACTAGCTCCCGTTCGTCAATCTAATGTAGGCATGTGTTCCGTATGTAGTCATATGTGCTTAGGGAAAAGAACTTGCATGACATCTATTTTCCATCCCTCCCGTGGCAGCGGGGTCCTAATGGAAACTACGGGATATTAAGGTTCTCCTTTTAATAAAGAACCGGACCAACGCATTAACACTTGGTGAATACATGAACTCCTCATACTATGGTCATCTCCGGGAGTGGTTCCGGCTATTGTCACTCCGGGGTTGTCGGGTCATAACACATAGTAGGTGACTACAACTTGCAAGATAGGATCTAAAACACACATATATTGGCGACAACATAATAGGTTCAGATCTGAAATCATGGCACTCGGGCCCTAGTGACAAGCATTAAGCATGGCAAAGTAGTAGCAACATCAATCTCAGAACATAGTGGATACTAGGGATCAATCCCCGTCAAAACTAACTCGATTACATGATAGATCTCATCCAACTCATCACCGTCCAGCAAGCCTACGATGATATTACTCACGAACGGTGAAGAGTATCATGGAATTGGCGACGAAGGAAGGTTGATGATGACGATGGCAATGATTTCCCCTCTCCGGAGCCCAAAACGGACTCCAGATCTGCCCTCCAGATGAAGAACAGGAGGTGGCGGTGCCTCCGTATCGTAAAACACGATGAACTCTTCTCCTTGATTTTTTTCGGGCGATACGGACTAAATAGAGCTGGAATTGGAGGCGGTGGCGCAACGTGGGCCCCACAAGCCTGGTAGGTGCGGCCTGGGGGGTGGTCGCGCCTCCTGGGCTTGTGGCCCACTGGCTCACCTCCTCCGGTGGATCTTTGCGCAGGTATTTTTCATTAATTCCAGAAAAATTCTCCATAAATTTTCAGGTCATTCCGAGAACTTTTATTTCTGCACAAAAACAACACCATGGCAATTCTGGTGAAAACAGCGTTAGTCCGGGTTAGTTCCATTCAAATCATGCAAATTAGAGTCCAAAACAAGGGCAAAAGAGTTCGGAAAAGTAGATACGACGGAGGCGTATTAATTACCTTGCTGAAAACCACTTGTAAGATCCTTCTGCTCCTCGTTGGGTTCGACACTCTTACTTATCGAAAGGACTACGATAGATCCCCTATACTTGTGGGTCATCAGTTGCCATCATCTTTCAACTTTGTTTTCTCTAGGAACGCGTTGAAATTGAGGTTGACACGTGAGTTGGCCATTGGATCTACAATATTTCTAAAGACAATTTTAGACTAAGTTCATGATAATTAAATTCATCTAATCAAATTATATATGAACTCCCACTTAGATAGGCATCCCTCCGGCCATCCAAGTGTAACATGATCCACGTCGACTAGCCCGCATTCGATCATCACGTGAGACAGACTAGTCATCGATGGTGAGCATCTCCATACTGATCGTATCAACCATACGACTCATGTTCAACCTTTTGGTCTCCCGTATTCGAGGCCATGTTAGTACATGCTAGGCTCGTCGAGTCAACCTAAGTGTTTTGCGTGTGTAAATCTGGCTTACACCCGTTGTATGCGACCGTTAGAATCTATCACACTCGATCATCACGTGGTTCTTCGAGACAACGATCCTTCGCAACAGTGCACACTTAGGGGAATACTTATCTCGAAATTTTATGAGGTATCATCTTATCTTTGCTACCGTCGTTCTAAGCAGTAAGATGAAAAACATGATAAACATCACATGCAATCATATAGTGACAAGATATGTCCATTATCATCTTTGCTTCTTCGATCTCCATCTTCGGGGCTTCGCATGATCATCATCGTCACCGGCCTTACACCATGATCTCCATCATCATGATATCCATCATTCTGTCTCCGTGAAATCGTCTCGCCAACTATTACTTCTACTACTATAGCTAACAGTTAGCAATAAAATAAAGTAATAACCACATACCGTTGCATCTCATACAATAAATTAAGACAACTCATATGGCTCCTGCCGGTTGTCATACTCATCGACATGCAACTCGTTGAATCCGATTACAAGAACATGATCAATCTCATACATCACATATGTAACATCACATCCTTTTGGCCATATCACATCACATAGCATACCCTGCAAAAACAAGTTAGACGTCCTCTAATTGTTGTTGCAAGTTTACGTGGCTGATTTGGGTTTCTAGCAAGAATTCTTCTTACCTACGTGACAGCCACAACGTTGATATGCCAATGCTATTTACCCTTCATAAGGACCTTTTTATCGAATCCAATTCGACTAAAGTGGGAGAGACAGACACCCGCTAGCCACCTTATGCACCAAGTGCATGTCACGCAGTGGAACCAGTCTCACATAAGCATACGTGTAAAGTCGGTCCGAGCCGTTTCATCCCACAATACAGCCGAAAAAAGATAAGACTAGTAACGGAAAGCGATTGACAAAATCATCACCCACAACTTTTGTGTTCTACTCGTGCACGGAATCTACGCATAGAACCTTGGCTCGGATGCCATTGTTGGGAAACATAGTAATTTCAAAAAAGTTCCTACGTCATGCAAGGATCTATCTATGGAGAAACCAGCAACGAGCAAAGGTGGAGAGCATCTTCATACCTTTGAAGATCGCTCAGCGGAAGCGTTGCTATGAACGCGGTTGATGGATTCATACTCGCAGCGACTCGGATCACGGTGGATTCTGATCTAAGTGTCGAACAACAGCACCTCCGCGTTCAACACACGTTCAGCCCGGTGACATCTCCAACGCCTTGAACCAGCAAGGAGGGAGGAGAGGTTGAGGCAGAGCTCTGGCAGCACGACGGCGTGGTGACGATGGAGCTGCGTGGTACTCCGGCAGGGCTTCGCCAAGCGCTATGGAGGACGAGTAGGAGGAGAGGTAGGGCTGCGCTGAGAGAGAGAGAGAGAGAGAGAGAGAGAGAGAGAGAGAGATGTTGTGTTGTAGCCCTCCCAAAGCCTCCACTATATATTGGAGGGAGGGAGAGGGGTCGGCCACCCTAGGGTTTCCCCTAGGTGGTGCGGCGGCCCCCTAGATGGGAGGCAAGGGGCGGCAGCCAGGGCAAGGGTGAGGCATCCCTAGGGGTGGATTGCCACCCAAGGCAAGCCCCCACGCCCTAGGGGTTTTGGCCCACCTTGCCCCCTTGCGCCTTGGGATGAGAGAGGAAGGTGCACCAGCCCACTCTGGGCTGGCTCCCTTCCACCTTTCGGCCTTGATACGTCTCCATCGTATCTACTTTTCCAAACTCTTTTGCCCTTGTTTTGGACTCTAATTTGCATGATTTGAATGGAACTAACCTGGACTGACGCTTTGCCTTGGTGTTGTTTTTGTGCAGAAATCAAAGTTCTTCAAACGTCCTGAAAATTTACGGGCAGCATTTTTGGAAAATATGAAAAATATCTGTGCCAAGATCCACCTGAGGCAGTGGGCCAGTGGGACACAAGCCGTGACTCTGCTACCCCCTGGTGGCGGTGGGCAAGCTTGTGGGGCCCACACGGCTCTGCCGCCCCCAATCTCAGCTCTATAAGTTCACTTTCGTCCCAGAAAAAATAAAAAGAGAAGATTTCGTCGCGTTTGCGATACAGAGGCGCTGCCACATCCTGTTCTTCATCTGGAGGGCAGATCTGGAGCCCGTTTTGGGCTCCGGAGAGGGGAAATCGTCGCCATCGTCATCATCAACCTTCTTCCCTCTCCAATTCCATGAAGCTCTTCGTGGTTCGTGAGTAATCTATTCGTAGGCTCGCTGGGCGGTGATGAGTAGGATGAGATCTATCATGTAATCAAGTTAGTTTTGATGGGGATTGATCCCTAGTATCCACTATGTTCTGAGATTGATGTTGCTACTACTTTGCCATGCTTAATGCTTGTCACTAGGGCCCGAGTGCCATGATTTCAGATCTGAAATTATTATGTTGTCACCAATATATGTGTGTTTTAGATCCGATCTTGCAAGTTGTAGTTACCTACTATGTGTTATGATCCGGCAACCCCGGAGTGACAATAACCGGAACCACTCCCGGTGATGACCATAGTTTGAGGAGTTCATGTGTTCACCAAGTGCTAATGCGTTGGTCCGGTTCTTTATTAAAAGGGGAACCTTAATATCCCGTAGTTTCCTTTTGGACCCCGCTGCCACGGGAGGGATGGACAATAGATGTCATGCAAGTTCTTTTCCCTAAGCACGTATGACGACACACGGAATGCATGCCTACATCACATTGACGAATGGGAGCTAGCCACATATCTCTCCGTGTTATAACTGTTGCATGATGAATATCATCCAAACAAATCACCGACTCATTGCCTACGAGTTTGTCCTACTGCTACTGTTACTTGTCTTGCTCTGCTGCTGTTACTTGTCTTGCTGTGCTGCTACTGTTGCTACTACTGTCGCTTGCCACTGCTGTCACTACTGTTGTTCCTTGCCACTTCCGTTACTCGCTAGTTTGCTGTTACTACTTTGCTTGCAAATACTAATCTTTCAGGTGTGGTTGAATCTGACCCATTCAGCTGCTAACACTCGAGAGTATTCTCTCACCTCGTGTCTGGCGAATAAACAAATTTGGGTCGAATACTCTACCCTCGAAAACTGCTACGATCCCACGCGCTGGTGGGCCGTCAACAACATTCTTCTAGTTTCGATTGCCGGAGAGTGCTAGCAGCATTCTTCTGGTGCCGTTGCAAGGGAAGGTCTGCTGTTACGGAGTCAGGCCTATGTATCCCTTTGGGGCTGGTGGCCCCTCCCGGTGGACCCTCGGAACCCTTTCGGTGGTCCCGGTACATTACTGGTGACGCCTGAAACACTTCCGGCATCCAAATCCTCACTCCCTATATATGAATCTTTGTCTCTCGACCATTCAGGAGCTCCTCGTGACGTTTGAGATCTAATCCGGGACTCCGAACAACCTTCAGTAACCACATAAACTATTTCCCTATAACCCTAGTGTCATCGAACCTTAAGTGTGTAGACCCTACGGGTTTGGGAAGCATGCAGACATGACGAGACACCTCTCCGATTAATAACCAACAGCGGGGTCTGGATATCCATGTTGGTTCCCACATGTTCCACGATGATCTCATCGTATGAACCATGATGTCAAGGATTCAATCAATCCCGTATACAATTCCCTTTGTCTACCGGTATATAACTTGCCCGAGATTCGATTGTCGGTATCCCCATACCTTGTTGAATCTCGTTACTGGCAAGTCTCTTTACTCGTTTCATAGCACATCATCCCGTGGCTAACTCTTTAGTCACGTTGAGCTCATTATGGTGATATTCTACCGAGTGGGCCCTGAGATACCTTTTCGTCACACAGAGTGACAAATCCTAGTCCCGATTTGTACCAACCCAACAGACACTTTCGAAGATACCTGTAGTGCACCTTTATAATCACTCAGTTACGTTGTGACGTTTGATACACCCAAAGCCCTCCTACGGTATCCGGGAGTTGCACAATCTCATGGTCTCAGGAAATGATACTTGATATTAGAAAAGCTTTAGCAGACGAACAACACGATCTAGTGCTATGCTTAGGATTGGGTCTTGTCCATCACATCATTCTTCTAATGATGTGATCCCGTTATCAATGACATCCAATGTCCATGATTAGGAAACCATGATCATCTATTGACCAACGAGCTAGCCACTAGAGGCTCACTAGGGACACATTATGATCTATATATCTACACATGTATTACTGTTTCCGGTTAATACAGTTATAGCATGAATAATAGACAATTCTCATGAACAAGGAAACATAATAATAACCACTTTATTATTGCCTCTAGGGCATATTTCCAACACTATATACTTGGTAAAAGGCGGAAAGCCTTGGCCTTTTTCTCGGTGTTTTGTTCCCCTTTTGTTGCCCTAGTTTCGGCGTATGGTGTTATGTTCCACATTGAGCGCTCCTAACATGCTTGGGGTTGTTATGGGGACCCCCTTGATAAATCGTTTGGGTTTAAAACTCGTCTGGCAAGGCCCATCCTTGGTACTCCATTTTCTAAACAACTTAATAATAATAAATCATAGGAATAGGTACTCCGAGGATAATGAATCAACCCCCGGGCGGTGCTCCTCATGAGTGTTGGTCCAATCTAGAGTCGTGTGCACCGTACACTATGCTTATCCGACGTGTCCTGAGACTGAGATACGCGGCTCTTATCAGGGTTGTCGCAACATCGGGCAGTCTTCCTGGACTTGTTTTTACCTTCTCGATATATCTTGTGCATTAGGATTCCAAGGATACTTTGGGCTATCTCAAGATTGAGGTTTTCCACTAAGGAATCCGATGAGATCACGGATTTTCTGTGGTCAAGGCTTCCTATGCAGCTTGTGGTAGTTTGTGATGGACTAGTTGGAGCACCCGTGCAGGGTTAATATCTTTCAAAAATACGTGCCCACAGTTATCTGTCAACTTGCAAACTTTGTTTAACATCCCGTTATAGATAACTTGAAGTAAACTTAACTAAAATATGCTAACTGTGTGCGTAACCGTGACTGTCTCTTTCACAAGCTTCTTCTCCGACCGAGGACACGGTGGGGTTATGACTGACGTAAGTAGGTGTTGAGGATCACTTAGTGGTTATTATTTAGCTCACGGCCATTATGCATAGACCACTCCACTTACATTATGTTCTCGTAAGTTAGCCACCAATATGTTTAGTGCTGCTGCAACCACAACACTTAACATTACCACACCCAATAACTTGCTTAGTTCTGATATCACACTCGCAAGATTGCTGAGTCTCTATGGCTCACAAATTAATACAACAACATAGGTCGAGGTACCAAAGATCCGGAGGCGTTGGACTCTTCGCAACTTTAGTGGGAGTTTGACGAAGGCAGTGGGCGCATGTATGTGACGTACCTCGACGATTAGAGGACCTTGTTTGTCTCCTGGGCCAGTGAGACAGATTCATTGCATTTTTATCTTTTTTTGTCTGTAGTCGCACCCTATCTTCTGAATGATTGAAATAAATGTTGTGTGGCTTGTAACTTAAATTCTGGCAAGTATAAGCCAATCCATATACCCATGTCTTCATGCATGTATGTGCAATGATTTATGTACTTGCAAAACGCCTAGATGCCTCTATCCATATTAAGGCCTCGACCCCAAATATGGATAGTGCCGCATCTTGGTTGTTACAATAGACTACCCAATTGTCACCACGGGAGTCCGCAAATTTAGTACAAAAACATATATCAAGTGAATCAATAGAACACCCCATTGTAACCATGGGTATCCACATGCAAGACATACATCAACTGATCTCAAATCCAATATTCAATCCGACATAACAAAATCTTGAAGGGGAAGATTGAATTCATCACATTAAGATAGTGTAATGCCCCGGACACACCCGCCGGCGGTCGTTACTCCTGGCGGGATCTAGACTGGTCCCACATGTCAATACTAGTCTTTTATGCGCAATTTGTCCTCACTCATGCGCACCCGGGATCAACTTCCCGGTCGGTCACCCATCCTAGAACTACTCCAAGCCAAGCACGCTTAACCTGGGAGTTCTGTTCGAATGGGCTCCAGGAAAAGAAGGAATTTCTTATTGATATGTGTAGTTTATCATCCCTAATAAGCCAGGCTATCACATACACCACCACTCAAAGGAACCGACGTCCTCGTCGGACCACAGGAGCGTTCCCTCTTGGTACAAACGTCTGTGCATCCAGTCCAGTACATGTAACATGCCGTGTGTCATGACGGGTCACAAACGTCATGAACAACATGACCGCACACCTGTCCGCAAACATCCGTGTAACCGCGAGGGTCGGCTCTGATACCAAACTTGTAACGCCCCGGACACACCCGTCGGCGGTCGTGAAAAAGAAGGAATTCCTTATTGATATGAGTAGTCTATCATCCCTAATAAGCCAGGCTATCACAGATAGCAAGGGACAAACACCATGATCCAACTATAGTAGCAAAGCTCGTGATACATCAAGATCGCGGCATCTCAAGAAAACGAGAGACAGAGAGTGATTAAATACATAGCTACTAGTACATACCCTGAGCCTCGAGGGTGAACAACTCCCTCCTCATCATGGACAGCGTCGAGATGATGAAGATGGCCTCCGGTGAGGATTGCCCCCTCCGACATGGTGCCAGGAGAGGGCATTGGATGAGTTTTCTTGGGTACATAGGCTTGCGGCTGTGAAGCGGAAGTTCTAGGTTTACTTCTGGTGGTTTTGGTATTTATAGGATTTTTCTGCATTGGAATCGTGTTAACCAAAGCCATGTGGGCCCCACAAGCTAACAGGGTGCCGAGGGGAGTGGTCAAGCCCTATTGGCTTGTGGCCCACAGGTCGCTCACCTCCCGTGGTTATTTGCTCCGTTATTTCTTATTTTCTCTAAAAAAATCATAAAAAAGTTTCGGGCGATTCTAAGACCTTTTATTTTCTACACAAAAACAACACCACAGTTATTCTGCTAAAATAGTATTAGTATGGGTTAGTTCTAAATAAATCATATAAAGTGCATCAAAACCATATAAAACTATTGTAAACATAGGCAAACATGACATGGATACTTCATATATAATCAATACGTTGGAGACGTATCAGCATCCCCAACCTTATAATGATAAAAGAAATAATTTAAGTGTGAATGCTAGCATAGTGTATAATTGTGATCAATGATAATTCAGTCACTTTTTGTAGCATAATTAACATCAAATTTTCTCATGAAACTCAATATGATAGAGTAGCAATCAATTCATATGTTATGGTTCAAACAATGCATTTTCTTGAAATTTAACAACCTATGTTCTTACTCATCAAACAATTTCAATGCATCATCAAGTCTAGGTAAGAGCTCCACATACTCTATTATCATAGAGTCTTCTATGATTTCCAATACTCAAAGCATATTTTTATAACAAATAACATCCATCGAACACAGAGAAAGATAGGGGCTTAATGTTTTGCCTCCCAACGTACTTATCATGAAGCTAATTTTCAACAATAACGAATCATGATCGAATATATTTGACTGGATGTATGTTTTTGGATCTTTCCCACCACATGGTGCTTGCCAACTAATAGATTGAGGTTGGAATAAGAAGTTAACTCAACAGGAAAAGTAAATAATATAAAAGTAAATAGATTGTCTCTTTGCGTAGGGAAGTAGGGATTCGCATAGGTGCTAGAGCCCATTGTTTAAAACAAAGTTGGATATATTTTGGGTGGTGTGCCTTTCCTATCAAATTTACAACAAGGGATTTCAATATTTTCCATGATATTCACATTATCTGCGGTTCCCAAACAGAATTGAAATTTTACTCCCCCACAACCAATCAAACACTTTCCATGGCTAGCCGTAGCCACGGGTGCCCTCCAAACAATCAGCTTTCTAGCGGGAGTTCTTGTATTTATGTTTGTATTATGCAGGACTATGAATCCTTTTTTACTAGCCTCTCTCGTGCAAAGACAAGTGCAATATGGATAGCAAGGAGCAAACACCAAATGATCCAACAATAGTAACAAAGCCCGTGATACAACAAGATCGTGGTGTCTCGAGAACATGAGAGAGAGAGAGAGAGATTAAACACATAGCTACTGGTTCATACCCTTAGCCCCGAGGGTGAAGCAATCCCTCCTCGTCATGGACACCGCCGGGATGACGAAGATGGCCTCCGGTGATGATTGCCCCCTCCCACAGGGTGCCGGAGCAGGGCTCTGGATGAGTTTTCTTTGGTACAAAGGCTTTGCAGCGGTGGAGTGGAAGTTCTACATTTACTTCTGGTGGTTTTGGTATTTATAGGAGTTTTCGGCGTTGGAAGCACACTATTAGGAGCCACGTGGGACCCACAAACTAACAGGGCGCGTCGACGGGGGTGGGCGCGCCCTGTTAGCTTTGGCCCACATGTGGCTCCCCTCCAATGGTTCTTTGCTCTGGTATTTCTTATTTTCTCCAGAAAAAATCATAGAAAAGTTTCGAGCGATTCCGAGAACTTTTATTTTCTGCAGAAAAACAACACCACAGTAATTCTGCTAAAAAACGCATGTCCATGTTAGTTCTAAATAAAGCATATAAAGTGCATCAAAATCATATAAACATTTTGTAAAGATAGGCAAATATGGCATAGATACTTCATAAATTATCGATACATTGGAGACGTATCAGTCGTCTGTTAGCTTGTGTGTCTTGACAGTGAACTGTTATGTGTGTAATAATCGTACTACCTCTATGCAGTGAGTTGGGACAACTTGTGTGTCACTTGGTCAGTTGCATAATTGTGTTGTTTCAACATTTGTTATTTCATCTGCATTTGTCAACCTGCAAACAAATGGAATGTGAATTTAGTGCATTCATTCAGAGAAATACATTAATTAGAGAACTATATTCATTAATGGCATACATGTTGGAATTATGCCCTAGAGGCAATAATAAATATAGTTGTTATTATAATTCATGTATCAAGATAATCGTTTATTATCCATGCTATAATTGTATTGAATGAAGACGCATTTACATGTGTGGATACATAGACAAAACACTGTCCCTAGCAAGCCTCTAGTTGGCTAGCCAGTTGATCAAAGATAGTCAGTGTCTTCTGATTATGAACAAGGTGTTGTTGCTTGATAACTGGATCACGTCATTAGGAGAATCACGTGATGGACTAGACCCAAACTAATAGACGTAGCATGTTGATCGTGTCATTTTATTGCTACTGTTTTCTGCGTGTCAAGTATTTGTTCCTATGACCATGAGATCATATAACTCACTGACACCGGAGGAATACTTTGTGTGTATCAAACGTCGCAACGTAACTGGGTGACTATAAAGATGCTCTACAGGTATCTCCGAAGGTGTTAGTTGAGTTAATATGGATCAAGACTGGGATTTGTCACTCCGTGTGATGGAGAGGTATCTCGGGGCCCACTCGGTAATACAACATCACACACAAGCCTTGCAAGCAATGTGACTTAGTGTAAGTTGCGGGATCTTGTATTACGGAACGAGTAAAGAGACTTGCCGGTAAACAAGATTGAAATAGGTATGGGGATACTGACGATCGAATCTCGGGCAAGTAACATACCAAAGGACAAAGGGAATGACATACGGGATTATATGAATCCTTGGCACTGAGGTTCAAACAATAAGATCTTCGTAGAATATGTAGGATCCAATATGGGCATCCAGGTCCCGCTATTGGATATTGACCGAGGAGTCACTCGGGTCATGTCTACATAGTTCTCGAACCCG
This sequence comes from Hordeum vulgare subsp. vulgare, assembly GCF_904849725.1. Classification (NCBI taxonomy): domain Eukaryota; kingdom Viridiplantae; phylum Streptophyta; class Magnoliopsida; order Poales; family Poaceae; genus Hordeum; species Hordeum vulgare. Next base: position 561,153,482 of record NC_058522.1, on the reverse strand, counting down.
CAGGGTCTGCACACTTAAGGTTCGACGTTGTTTTATGCGTATTTGAGTTATATGGTTGGTTACCGAATGTTGTTCGGAGTCCCGGATGAGATCACGGACGTCACGAGGGTTTCCGGAATGGTCCGTAAATGAAGATTGATATATAGGATGACCTCATTTGATTACCGGAAGGTTTTCGGAGTTACCGGAAATGTACCGGGAATGACGAATGGGTTCCGGGAGTTCACCGGGGGGGCAACCCACCCCGGGGAAGCCCATAGGCCTTGAGGGTGGCGCACCAGCCCTTAGTGGGCTGGTGGGACAGCCCAAAAGGGGCCCTATGCGCAATGGAAGAAAAATCAAAGAGAAAGAAAAAAAAAGGAGGAGGTGGGAAGGGAAGGAAGGACTCCCACCCACCAAACCAAGTACAACTCGGTTTGGGGGGGAGACCTTCCCCCCTTGGCTCGGCCGACCCCCTTGGGGCTCCTTGAGCCCCAAGGCAAGGTCCCCTCCCTCCCACCTATATATACGGAGGTTTTAGGGCTGATTTGAGACGACTTTTCCACGGCAGCCCGACCACATACCTCCACGGTTTTTCCTCTAGATCGCGTTTCTGCGGAGCTCGGGCGGAGCCCTGCTGAGACAAGGTCATCACCAACCTACGGAGCACCGTCATGCTGCCGGAGAACTCTTCTACCTCTCCGTCTCTCTTGCTGGATCAAGAAGGCCGAGATCATCGTCGAGCTGTACGCGTGCTCAACGCGGAGGTGCCGTCCGTTCGGTACTAGATCGTGGGACTGGTCGCGGGATTATTCGCGGGGCGCATCGAGGGACGTGAGGACGTTCCACTACATCAACCGCGTTCACTAACGCTTCTGCTATATGGTCTACAAGGGTACGTAGATCACTCATCCCCTCTCGTAGATGGACATCACCATGATAGGTCTTCGTGCGCGTAGGAAAATTTTTGTTTCCCATGCGACGTTACCCAACAATACAATATTTCACTCATAGTCACCGAGTAATACATTCATTCAATCGTCTACATACTCGAGAAGAACATGAAAATGGTCCAGAAATCCCAATAAACCACATATAAGAGCATGGGATGAATTAAAATTGTAATATAAAACCACAGGTTGTAATATAAACCACAGGTTGTAATATAAAACCATAACATAGAAGATCCACTTGAACATATACTTAAGAACATAGCAAATAATATCCATTACAACATACTTAAGAACATAGCAAATGAGGTTCAAACATAAGACATTAGAGTTCACATGCATTGCCCTAGCCTAGGTTAACTTATCATTAACTCAAAATGTACACCCATTGTTGGGGAACGTTGCATGGGAAACAAAGATTTTCCTACGCACACGAAGACCTATCATAGTGATGATTATCTACGAGAGGGAGATCGGATCTACATACCCTTGTAGATCTCTAAGCAGGAAGCGTTAAGAAACGCGGTTGATGTAGTGGAACGTCTTCGCGATCCAAATCGCCACCGTCCCACGATCAGTCCCGATCTAGTACCGAACGGATGGCACCTTCGCGTTCAACACACGTACAGCTTGATGACGATCTCCGCCTTCTTTATCCAGCAAGAGAGACGGGGAACTAGATGAGTTCTCTGGCAGCGTGACGGCGTGCCGATGATGGTGGTGATCTATTCCCGCAGGGCTTCGCCTAAGCACCGCAGAAATCCGATCTAGAGGAAGAACTACGAACTAGAGGAGTGGGTTGCACGTGGCTGAAATTGTGTCTCAAAAACCCAAAACCTCTAGTATATATAGGAGGAAGGAGGGGCTAGCCTTAAGCACCAAGGAGAACCTCCTTCGACTCAGCCGAAGCTAGGGAGGAGGAGTCCTCCTCCAATCCTACTTGGAGTAGGACTCCTCCCCAAGTTGTCCACCTCTTTTGGTTTTTTCCATTTTTACCTCATGGGCTTTCTTTGGTTGACTAGACAACCCACTAAGGGCTATTGCGCCACCATCAAGTCCACGTGGCCCTCTTGGGAAGTGGTGGGCCCACCGGTACCCATCCGTCACTCCCAGTACACTGCCGGCAATGCCCGAAATCCTTCCAGAATCCAAATACCAACTTCCTATATATCAATCTTCATTTTCGGACCATTCCAGAAACCCTCGCGATGTCCGGGATATCATTCGGGACTCCAAACAAAAATTCGGTCACCAACACCTATAATTCAACTATACTGAAACATCACCGAACCTTAAATGTGGAGACCCTGCGGTTCGAGAACTATGCAGACATGACCTGAGAAACTCTCCAGTCAATATCCAATAGCTCGACGTGGATGTCCATATGGGGTCCTACATATTCTACGAAGATCTTATTGGTTGAACCTCTATGCCAAGGATTCATATAATCCCGTATACCATTCCCTTTGTCCTTCGGTATGTTACTTGCCCGAGATTTGATTGTCGGTATCTCTATACCTATTTCAATCTCTTTACCGGCAAGTCTCTTTACTCGTTCCGCAATACAAGATCCCGTGACTAACTATTTAGTCACATTGCTTGCAAGGATTATATGTGATGTTGTATTGCCGATTGGGTCCCGAGATACCTCTCCGTCACACGGAGTGACAAATCCCAGTCTTGATCCATGCTAACTCAACGGACACCTTCGGAGATGCATGTAGAGTACCTTTATAGTCACCCACTAACGTTACGACGTTTGATACACACAAGGCATTCCTCCGGTGTTAGTGAGTTACATGATCTCACAGTCATAGGAATGACTACTTGACATGCAGAAAACAATAGCAACAAAATGACACGATCATATGATACGTTCATAGTTTGGGTCTTGTCCATCACATCATTCTCCTAATGATGTGCTCCCGTCATCAAGTGACAACACTTGTCTATGGCTAGGAAACATTAACCATCCTTGACCAACAAGCTAGTCAACTAGAGACTCACTAGGGACACAGTTTTGTCTATATATCCACACATGCATTTATGTTTCCATTCAATATAGTTATAGCATGGATAATAAATGATTATCTTGAAAAAGGAAATGTAATAATAACTATTTTATTATTGCCTCTAGGGCATATTTCCAACACCCATATCTTCACATGAGACTATTAGGCCTTGGATGTACTTCACCACCATAGCCAACACTTCATGACTCAAGGATGACCTTCTTCTCCTTCCTCCCATAGACATCTTTCAACAGCTCACCAACCACATGCTCAAGCTTTTCTTCTGTTTTTCAAGAAGATCTATGTCAACTTGAACCTCTTTCGTGGCCTTCCCGGTGTTCTTGATAATGTCAGCTTGGCCGTGCAAAATGCACCTCTGCTCCTTGGCAAGTTTTGGCATTTCCATCTGCACCTCCAACGACCTAGATTGCACCTCTAGCTCTTTCTTCTTGTTCTTCTTCTCAAGCTCATCATTCTCAATTACTTTTTAGTACACCATGTTATCCACCCTACCATCTTGCCAATCAAACATCAGTGCTACATCTTCAGCAAGCTTGTTGTACTCACTGCACATCTTGTCATTTTCACTCTTAAGCTTGGCCAATTGTTTCTAAAACATTTGCTTGTCAAGTACCCTTCCACAATTCTTCTCATGAAACATTCCCTATAGCTGGGACAAACATTTCCGAAGAACAGGAGACCAAGGCATGTCAACCCACTCAACAATACCACAGTTCACACCATCTGCCAATATTTGAAAACTAAGAATTCGAAGACCTATTGCAATGCCTAACAATGGCTATTCTGCATATGCCTACTGAAATTATTGTTTCCTGCACAAATTACTAAAAACTGATTTAGTTAATGAAACTTCCTACTCAATTTGTTGCCTAACAAAAATGACTAAAACAGTTTCAGTTAATGAAACTTCTTACTTAATTTCCTGCCTCATCTCATGCATTGGACATCCTAATGTAACAAATAAGAGTGATGCAATCGTCAAAAAAATGATTGGCATATAACCTGCAGTGGTCATTCATAGAAACACATTCTAGTTGAAGTTCCCTTAGAAGCCACACACGTAATAGGCCTCATGTGGTGCATCATGCATTTGGGTTCAGAAAGCTCAAGTTGGCCACAGACAAGGGGCTCTACATTGGTGTGAGGTGTCTCTTGCATCCACATAACCAACAACAAGAGATTTTATCACCACTCAAAGCAAAATACAATGGAACATTGCATCAAAACAATAATCCCCAATTCAGCAGGAACGCTAACCCTAACTCAGCAAAATCCTAAATCAGCAACAACCCTCACCCTAACTTAGCAAGATACATATGAGTGACACAAGAACAACCCTAATTAAGCAAGATCCAAAACCCTAACCTAGTTTGGCCAAGAAAAGAACTTACCCAAAGCCCCATGTCCATGCCGGTGATCTCACAATCATCGTCTGAGCTCATTTCCCCGTCGTTCCAGGAAGGCATGGCGGAAGGGAGGGCAACGACCTAGGCTATTGTCGTCATTGGTGGCGAGCTAGGCGGAGCGAGCAAGAGGAGTGAGAGTGAGGAGAGTAGGAGCAGGGGAGCGAAGGGGATAGAGACGGCTAGGTATTTATGACCCGGATCCGACCGCACCGGTATGGAAAACAACCGTTGGTCGCTCCGTTAGCGCGTCTGGCCACGTGGCCTGAGTAGTTGGCCCTGGCAGTCACAACCCGACTTATTTCGCTAGCAACGGACGGTTTATATTTTTTGAAACAGCCAACCCCAGACTTTGTATTCATCAGCGGAAAGAAATCGGTAGCTTTTTAAAACCATAGCCCGAATTGTGATAGTTTTATGTTTTTTACTCGTAGCAAAACGTCCACAGACGTAGGATGGATGCGTCAATGACATTCACCAACTACTAATCTAATCCAGGGGCGTAACCAGTGGGTGTGCCACGTGTGCCATGGCACACCCAGATTTTTGGAAAACATTTTTTATCATGAAAAAGCGCTTGATTTTTAAGGCCCATTGCAAGTTAATTGAAATAGACCTTAATTTTTTTTAAGTGTGCACACTTTCTATTTTGTTTCTAGGTGCGCGAGGATCTAATCACTACCTAGCTACAGTATATGCGAATTAGCCTACATGCTAGTCCGTAGGATGGTTTTACCCTAAATCTGTTAAGACTCTCACAATAAGATTTTGGTCACCGACATCTGCTCCGCATATACGATTCTCCAAGTATTCTTGTGCTTCAACTTACAAGCAAATGGAAAGTATAGAATTAATAGTATCACGCCCAACAATTTTATCCACTCGATCACCTCTATATCTTCATTTTTCAAAGTGTCCGTGTGTGGTTTCTAACACACTACAATAAAGAGGTTGAGACTGCTGCTAAACCAGGTTTCGGTACACCCAAAACGAGGTCAATCAGTGGCAACAACCCTCACCTAAAAGACATCCTTTTACAACAAGCCATTGCACCTGCTGCAGCATATTGCATTGACTGAACAACTTCACCCGTGCATGCAAGCTGTACTACCCTATTTGATTGTGCTGCCTGCATGCGTGCTGGCTAAAACGATAGGCCGGAGGCAGATGGCTGTCAAGGTGGTCGGGTGCGCTCCGCCGCGCAAGTATCGAAACGCCGGCGGCGACCCTGAGGAGCCGTGCCGACAGCTGCAGGCCGAGTCCAGGAAGTCGACGAGGGCGTGGGCCGTAGTCACGGTGCGCATCAGCGTACGGAGCCTCTGCTTCCGTTCGTCCCTGCTACTTGTGGTCGTGCTGTTCGTCGTTACCGGCATCTCGGTCACGAGCAAGGACAGCGCCGGCGAGCCGCCGTCGGTGCCTCCGCATCCCGCTGCCGCCATCTCGGCCACGACGACCAGGAGCAGCGGCTTCACCGCCGCGGGGCCACCGACCGTGTCTACGCCTCCCGCTGCTCCTGCCTCGGCCCTGACGAACAGGAGCAGCGAGGTCACGGCCGCCGAGCCACCTACCGTTGCTGCCGCCGGTGGTGGCCGGGGCGTGGACGAGTGTGACATGTCCTCCGGCCGGTGGGTTTACGACGAGGAGGCGTACCCTCTGTACAAGGAGAGCGCGTGCCGGTTCATGTCGGAGAACCTGGCATGCGGGAAGTACGGCAGGACGGACCTCCGGTACCAGCACTGGCGGTGGCAGCCGCACGGCTGCGACCTTCCTAGGTACGTGCCATACCCACACATGTCCATGCCGTGCATAGTGAAGTAGGTCTAGCGTGTACTCTTATGCACAATAAGCTGCAATGTCTCTGCCGGTTGTTCAACTGCTCATGCTATCATGCATGCGTGAAGTTTAACGAAAGGGTCGATGGATCAGGTTCGACGCGGCGAAGTTGCTGGAGAAGCTGCGCGGGAAGCGGCTGGCTTTCGTGGGCGACTCCCTGAACCGGAACCAGTGGGTGTCCATGGTGTGCCTCATCGACACCGCCACCCCGGGCCTCCACAAGACCCTCGACTCCACCGGATCCCTCGTCTCCTTCAACGTCCACGTACGTTCCGACTTACCAATTAATCAACTGACATGATCGAATGATCGATCGATCAAAGGAGAGCAAAGTCGCATGAACACTGAAATGAAAATTGATATCAGGAGTACAACGCGTCGGTGGACTTCTACTGGTCGCCGCTGCTGGTGGAGTCCAACTCGGACCACCCGGTGCACCACCGCGTCGCCGACCGCACCGTGCGCGCCGCCTCCATCGTCAAGCACGCCCGGCACTGGACGAACGCCGACGTGCTCGTCTTCAACTCCTACCTCTGGTGGCGCCGCCCCTCCATCAAAGTCCGGTGAGTAATACTACCGATCATTGAACCGTTGACTTACTGCTGACTTTTGTTTGACCCTCGCTCATAGATGCGTGGGTGGATGCGTTGCAGGTGGGGGTCGTTCGAGACACCGGCGGCGAAAGAGAACGAGCACTACGGGGTGACCAAGGCGGTCGACGGCCTGCGCGCGTTCGAGCTGGCGCTCACGACGTGGGCCGACTGGCTCGAGTTCCACGTCGACCGCGCACGCACCCGCCTCTTCTTCGTGACCATGTCGCCGACCCACCTCCCCTCCGACGAGTGGGGTGACGACGCCGGCGGCGGCGCCAGCCACGGGTGCTACAACGAGACGGAGCCGATCGCTGCGGCGGAGGAGGGGGGCCGCTACCAGCGCGGCAACACGTCGGACCCGGCGTTCGCGCGTGCGGTAGAGGAGCAGGCGCGGCGGCTGGGCGCGCGCGGCGTGGCGGTGCGGCTGGTGAAGGTGACGGGGATGTCGGAGCGGCGCAAGGACGCGCACCCGTCGGTGCACCGGCGGCAGTGGGACCCCATCACGGACGCGCAGGGGAGGGACCCGAGCAGCTACGCGGACTGCATCCATTGGTGCCTCCCCGGCGTGCCCGACGTATGGAACCACCTCCTCTACGCGCACATCGTCTCATGACGACGAAATGACGTTACAAACGGGTTGCACACCATGTCACCGGAGTAAGTGGGATGGGCAAAAAATCACCGTTTTGACCTTCTTAATGAAATTAATCATGAAATAGCTTCAAATGTGATTAAAGGTCAAAACAGTGATTTTGACCACTGGCCGCACTATATTCTGTTGCTTGTTATTGAACTATTAAAAACAGCGCAAGAAGACGTTTGGCTCAACCCTTTGTATCAAATGCATTGGCGCTCATACCGAGCAAAAGCTTTATCTTTCCTACATCGAGACATAGCATATAATCTCGCCTTCCACGCTTTGGGAAGATTCGTTCTATGGAACGGTACAGATAACCTTCCACGCTTTTTGAGTGTTTTTGTATGATTCTCACCGGTTTACCTTTTTTTTGTTTGTTATCTTTTTCATGTTTTTTCTTACCCGCTTTTCTTGTTATTCATTTTTGAATTTTCTTGTTCTTTCTGTTTTCCAATTTGTTTTCATTGTTTTTATTCCAGCTTTCTTTCGGTTTTGTTTGAAATTTTTGTTTTCATTTATTTTCATTGTATTCATCTTAAAAATACATGTCAAACTTATACAAAAACACGTTGAACATTTTACATATGTAGGTTGAACATTTTTCACATACACGTTGAACATTTCATAAATACACGCTGAGAATTTTTCTGAATACTTGTTGAATATTTGTTAAATGCGCATTGCCATATTTGGTATGCACTGCCAATATTTTTACTACATCCTGAACATTTTTAAAACACCTTCTGAACATTTCGAAACACAAGTCAATATTGTTCCTAAATACACTCTGAATATTTTATTAACGTACATTGAACATTTATTTTAATACACAATGATTTTTTTAATGCAATATGAAAATTTTCTGAATTTATGGTGAACGTTCTTGTACACGAGGAGAAAATATATCATCTTGAATATTTATTGTATGGAATATTTTCTAATACATGTTGAACATTTCTTGGATGTCATTAGTTGTTTCTCAAACGGGTTAAAGAACTAAACTTCTGAAAAATAAACTTTTACAGTTATCAACATTTTATTATTATGCGATTAAATTCTTTGTAAAGACGCAATGAACTTTGTTTAACTCACCATGTCAATTTTTTATTATGTGACGAACATTTTCAAAGTATGTGATGAACATTTTTGAATTCATGAGGAAAAAAAATTAATACACGACGAACATTTCTAAGACACACGTTGAACGTCACTGAAATGGCCCAAATATCATTTTGAATGCTACAAACAATTTTAAAGGTTGTAGAAAAAAAACTTGGTACGTGAACTTTCTTGCAAATATAATTAACAATGTTTGACAAAGTACACGGACAAATTTTACATTATATGAACATTTCTTAATGTATGGTGAAATTTGTACAAGAAAAGGAAGTGAATTAGTTTCAGAAATATATGAAATATTAAAAAATAAAAAATATAAGCAAAAACAGAAAAGAGAAAAGAGAAAGAAAAACAGTCCTTAACATACCACGCACATGTGAACACTTTGAGGTGACACGGCATTGGGCCTGGCCCACTACATTGTCGGTTGAGGCAGGTCAGTCTTCGGTCTCATGTGAGGCAAGACCTAGATGCAACCCTCATATGAACGTATGACCTTAACTACCCAAGTTTGGTTGGGCTTTTAAAAGTTTAAACAATAGTTTAAAAGGAATTAGCACATGCATAAAATATAAGTCTATGGTCCCAAAAATATCTAGTCTAGTCCAAATTTGAAAGAGAAGTCAAAAGACAAAAACGATTTATTTGTTATCAATATCAATGATGGGCCAAATTTAAAGCCCAATTTGTATGAGGTACTATTTACTATTGAACTTGTCTATTTTATTGTTAACCTATGTTATGATTTTTTTAATTTCTAATTTCTTGACATATCGACCGATATTCCTTAAAACAAAGGTATTAGTGTTATCTATGTCAAATGTGGCTTCTAGTTTTTTGCATGGTGAGACCTTGTGTGTCGGGTATTCTCCCATAAATGCCCCGGTTGGTTCTAGACACACAAACTCACGCAAGAGAGCGGAGTCCTTTGTTGGGTAGAATCAATTTTATTTGGTAGCATTGTTACTTCTGGGCAAAGCATAAATTTAGTTATTTGTCCCAAATGCATTGTTCAACTCGTGAAACATAGGTTAGTTTGGTGTTTGTGGTGTGTAGTAAGTCTTAGATTTGGCCATATCTTTTCGGTTTGTGGCAAGAACTAAGGTCGGGTTTAGGGTATGTGTTGGAAGGAAGAAGGGATATAATGCCATGGTATATTTAGATATTTAATGTAGTGTGCTTTAAATATTAAGTAGCATAATTGTCATTGATACATTACGCTCCTTGCTAATGCTTTTAAGATGGAAAGAATTGTTAATGTTCATTATGTGGACAAGAGGCAATTTGAGTAACAATGTCGACATTCTTGACAACAAGGACAAATTCATGACATTTGTGAAAAGCTCTAATTATGATGAGGTTGTTAGAAGATGAAAAAACACATTGAATTAGATGGAACCGAGAGAGCAAGTTGAACTGGAAGGAAGGTATGATGTTGGGTCGGGACCTCGTTCCTCAATGATGGTAGTGCCTATCACGTCGGAATTTGGTTGGGGTGTACATGAGGTTGCATATATCACTGTGAAGGTAATGCCTATCACAATGGAATAGAGTTTCCCGAACTATTTGCTATAAAGGTCCTACCTTGCATATTGCCTTGCGATGTCCCTTTGCAGGTGATGATATGATTGGAACAACAATTGCGCCACTTGTGGAGGGTTAGAGTGAGTTGTATTCCCGACTGCTCATATGAGATAACCGTTTACAGTCAAGGTTTCCTTCTATTGTCGCGATGTTGAGGTTTATTTTATCCAGCTAGAGATTTGAGTTTGACTATAATGAATTTTCTCTAATCCACGATCACTTTCCAAACATATATAACGACCAAATGAGTTTCTACATTTCATAATCGGGCACCTTTCTTGCTACCAAGGCATGTGGCATGAAATGATCTCCTATTGTTAAATGTTAGTTAGGGACCAACGTTTTTGTGAGCCTAAACTGGTTAAAACATCCTCACATGTTTATACTATATTTGTTACATGCCACAACTTATATTGTTGTGAAAAATATATTATTTTATATATATACAACATATAATTTATTATTTTGCATATAATTGTTTAGTTATAATCAAGAGAATTAGCAGTGTAAACATTATGTCTATATAATTTTCATAGTGTTCACATACTTAGCACAATTAGTGGGAAAATGGAAATGTATTTTGGCGCATTTGTTATACTGAATTTGTCCAGCATGAGAAACTATATTGTTACTCTTTTTTACCCTAAACTAGAATAGCCAGAGATTCGTAAGCCTGCTGCAAATTAGAATTACTGATATGTGTGTTTATATATACTTCTTCTATGGACTCATTAAGGCGTAGTTTGGTTACGGCCTGGACCATGTGGAATGCTCGGGATTGCATTCTAATCCACGTGGCCGTCCATGCAGAGAACTGTTCCACGTGGGTTCTACTTAGGTTGTTTGGTTTGGATCATGGTGAGGGAAATCCTGGCCCAAACTGCGTCAATCTACAGGGGCAGAAGAATTGCCTCCACCTCATGGAATAAATCCATCGCGGAAAGAAACTCCTAACCCCTGGTTGAAATTCATGCTACACATGTTTGTTCATTTTTGGAAAGGAAAAGGAAACTCCTAACCCATGGTTTTTTATGTGTGTTTTTCTCGGAGAAAAAGGTTCACTTTTTCCTTATAAATGGGCATTATCCACTTCCAGTAACTTGCTTAACAGAAATACATCAGTTCCAAATTACTCCCTCCATTCATGGATATATTATGTTGGATATTTTAGTCTAGACTACATATGGATTGAAATGAGTGAACAACCACACTAAAACATGTCTATATACATTTGATTCGCGAAAAAACTAGACCATCTTATATTTGTGAATGAAAAGACTAGAACGGTACGAACAAAGGGGGGAGAGGGATGAAAGATAGTTGGGGTGGTAGTAGGAAACTGTGGTAAATGACTCAATATCGGAATCAATTCTATAGGAAAAATACTGTTGGGGAACGTCGCATGGGAAACAAAAAAAATTTCTACGCGCACGAAGACCTATCATGGTGATGTCCATCTACGAGAGGGGATGAGTGATCTACGTACCCTTGTAGATCGTACAGCAGAAGCGTTAGAGAACGCGGTTGATGTAGTGGAACGTCCTCACGTCCCTCGATCCGCCCCGCGAACAATCCCGCGATCAGTCCCACGATCTAGTACCGAACGGACGGCACCTCCGCGTTCAGCACACGTACAACTCGACGATGATCTCGGCCTTCTTGATCCAGCAAGAGAGACGGAGAGGTAGAAGAGTTCTCCGGCAGCGTGACGGCGCTCCGGAGGTTGGTGATGATCTTGTCTCAGCAGGGCTCCGCCCGAGCTCCGCAGAAACACGATCTAGAGGAAAAACTATGGAGGTATGTGATCGGGCAGCCGTGAGAAAGTCGTCTCAAATCTGCCCTAAAAGCCCCATATATATAGGAGGAGGGAGGGGGACCTTGCCTTGGGGTCCAAGGGATCCCCAAGGGGTCGGCCGAGCCAGGGGGGAGGACTCTCCCCCCCCCCAAACTGAGTCCTACTTGGTTTGGTGGGAGGGAGTCCTTCCCCCTTCCCACTTCTTCCTTTTTTTTCTTTCCTTTGATTTTTTCTCTCTTGGCGCATAGGGGATTGGTGGGCTGTCCCACCAGCCCACTAAGGGCTGGTGTGACCCCCCCCCCCCAAATGCCTATGGGCTTCCCCGGAGTGGGTTGCCCCCCTCGGGTGAACTTCCGGAACCCATTCGTCATTCCCGGTACATTCCCGGTAACTCCGAAAACCTTCCGGTAATCAAATGAGGTCATCCTATATATCAATCTTCGTTTCCGGACTATTCCGGAAACCCTCGTGACGTCCGTGATCTCATCCGGGACTCCGAACAACATTCGGTAACCAACCATATAACTCAAATACGCATAAAACAACGTCGAACCTTAAGTGTGCAGACCCTGCGGGTTCGAGAACTATGTAGACATGACCCGAGAGACTCCTCGGTCAATATCCAACAGCGGGACCTGGATGCCCATATTGGATCCTACATATTCTACGAAGATCTTATCGTTTGAACCTCAGTGCCAAGGATTCGTATAATCCCGTATGTCATTCCCTTTGTCCTTCGGTATGTTACTTGCCCGAGATTCGATCGTCAGTATCCGCATACCTATTTCAATCTCGTTTACCGGCAAGTCTCTTTACTCGTTCCGTAATACAAGATCCCGCAACTTACACTAAGTCACATTGCTTGCAAGGCTTGTGTGTGATGTTGTATTACCGAGTGGGCCCCGAGATACCTCTCCGTCACACGGAGTGACAAATCCCAGTTTTGATCCATACTAACTCAACTAACACCTTCGGAGATACCTGTAGAGCATCTTTATAGTCACCCAGTTACGTTGCGACGTTTGATACACACAAAGCATTCCTCCGGTGTCAGTGAGTTATATGATCTCATGGTCATAGGAACAAATACTTGACACGCAGAAAACAGTAGCAACAAAATGACACGATCAACATGCTACGTCTATTAGTTTGGGTCTAGTCCATCACATGATTCTCCTAATGATGTGATCCCGTTATCAAGTAACAACACTTGCCTATGGCCAGGAAACCTTTACCATCTTTGATCAACGAGCTAGTCAACTAGAGGCTTACTAGGGACAATGTTTTGTCTATGTATCCACACAAGTATTGTGTTTCCAATCAATACAATTATAGCATGGATAATAAACGATTATCATGAACTAAGAAATATAATAATAACTAATTTATTATTGCCTCTAGGGCATATTTCCAACAAATACTGCTACCACCTGAGTTTATAGCTATAGCAAAGTGCCAACATCACTGTAGTACACATGAAACCAAACAACCCATCGCGGAAGATCACACATGCATCAAGTGCAAGACAGAAATATTCACTTGAGGTTCAATGTTCAATGGAGACTTGAGCATTATGGGGAGGCAACATAGTAGTAGTGGAGCCATATACGTTTTCAGTACTAGTGGTAACAAGCCAATCAAAGGGTCATGTTTCCAACTAGAAAAGATATTGAGCAAAAATTAAATGTTGTCTAAGGGCATCTCCAACCCGGACCCTCAAACTGCCCCCAACCTTCCAAATTGCATGATCTAGGCGAGTTTTGCCATCTAACGCACACATGTATCCGTCTGTGGGTTAGTCTAAACGTCCTTTTTATCGCAAACCGAGAACAAACTGGGGCTTGGCGGGAGTTCGGGTCGCCACCATGTAGGACTCTCACACTCACGACCAACTCAAAACCCCACCCAAAACCTCTCGTGGACCCCCGCGCCTCCATCCTTCCATCTTTCTATGCGTTTGTGTTCTCTCTTGCTGATGATGTCGCTCCACCACCCCAGCCGCCCCACCATACCCTTCCCAGAACTCGGCTACTCTGTCATCTCCACCACTACACTCGGGCTCCATGTCGCATGTCATCTCCCGTCGGTCCACAACTCTCCCCCATCCACCGCATAGGTACCATGTGTTCCTATGGTACTCACCATTCCTGATAAGTGTTCGTTGAATGGCCGCGGTAATTTATTTTGTCCCTTCTTCTTTGAAGCAATGGTTTCATATATGGAATACATATACGAGGACTATGTTGAGTCATCCAACGAGGAGGACTATACTAATGAGACGAGGATGATGCAGGCGGTCCTTGCAGGCGTAGAGCGTGTGGAAGTGCATGTTCTCAATTTCAAGGGATCGATCAAGGGCCATTGATTGCTCAACCACAACAGGGCACGCGTGGACGACTACTTTGCCCCTTAAGCCCTATTCATTGACAATTTTTGGCGGTGCTTTCAAATGCGAAAAGATGTCATTAACCAACTCTACTATGGCGCAAAATCCTTTGGTGACCACTTAATCTTGAAGAAGGTTGTCCTAGGAAGTATTGGGTTCTTTGGTTACCAGAAGTGCATGAATACACTTCAGATGCTTGCATATGGCACGACCGTTGATTGATTGGATGAATACCTACGGATGTCCAAGAGCACGTGCGGGGACGCCATGGTCAGTTTTGCTACTACCATGGTCTTGGTGTTTCGACCTCGGTACCTGAGAGAACCATCTGACATAGACACCGAGAGGATCTTGGCGATGTTTAAAGCAAGAGGGTGACCAGATTTGATCGGATCTGTTGAATGCATATGCATGCATTGAAGATGGAAGAAGTGCCCAAAAGCTCTACACGAGCAATATCAGGGTCATGTTAACAAGCCCACCATCATGTTTGAAGAAGTTACATCACATAATCTTTGGATTTGGTATACTTTCTTTGACATGTATGGGTCTCACAATGGCATCAATGTGCTACAGTGATCACCATTGTTTGCTAGGTTGACTAAAGGGAAATCTCTTCCTTTCCACTCTACTGTCAACGGGCATGAATACAATACGGGCTACTATCTCATCGACGGTATCTATCCTCCGAGAGCTACCTTTGTCAAGATCATCTCTAATCCAATTGGTTAGAAAAGTCTCACTTTGCACAAGATAAGAAGCGGCTAGAAAGGTTGTTGCTGAGGCATTTGGAGTTATGCATGCCTGTTTTGAGTTGTTCATGAACTTAGTAAACAATGGGATCCCGAGACCTTGTGGGAGGTGATGACATATTGTGTGATTATGCAAAACATGATTGTGAAGGATAAGGATGAGGATGTTGTCGCAACTCTTGAATTTAAGAACATGGATGAGCCTATCAAACTTCGTGAGCAGAATCCTGACATGTTGGATGAGTTTGTTTAAATTCAACAAACAAATCCAGCATCGAGCAACTTATGAGCAATTGTAAGAAGATTTGGTTGTGCATCGATGTGCGGTTAAAGGAGACAACTAGTACCATGTGCTAGTTAAAATTAAAGTTCGTACTATTATAAATTTAATATTTTGTTGAATTGTAATATTTAAATTAGGACTACTGCTGCATTAGAACATTTGAACAATTTTTAGCTTTATCAAAACTAGATATGCGGTTATTAGGATATGTATGCATATAGTTTTGGATGACTGGTTTCCGCATCAATGTCAGGATGGGGTGTCCTAACGTACTGTGCGCTCTTTAACTCCGTGGCAGTGACATGGATCAACTTGAATAAAGTCAGAGCATGTCGGTAAGATTAGACTATCCACTGACGGAAACAACTCATTCTGAAATTGGGCCTCCACAGATCGCATAAACAAACGGGCCTGGTCGTGCCACTAGATCCACGCACCCAAACAAGCACCGACAAACACTGAACTTTCACCACCAAGCTGCTTTAGTCTGAATGTCTGATACTCCACTCCCAGTAACCTTAGTCCAATGCAGATCGATCTTCCTACTCCCAGTAAATACTGAATTCCATTATTCAAACTCCCATCAGCTGCACGTACGGGGTGTAATTAATCTTGTTTGGTTATCGAGGAACTCATCGGCGTGAGAGCTCGAGGAGGCTTAATTTGATCGAGCTGGTTCATGCGGGTTAGTTAGATTGCAAGGCAATCAACCCGTTGCTTGCAGCCCAGAATACATCGTTAACTTTTAGCGCTGTGAGTACGTACTTGTTGGATTAGTTTAGTTTGTGCGAGATGCGCACACTGGAAACATGCAAGGGGTCGATCGATGCTCAGCCCAGGCCCGCGTGCGCGTCCTAGGAAACAGCGAAACCTGTCGAGCTTTTGCTGCTCCGCGAAGCATCGGTCGATCAGAGTTGCCAATGGGCAGAGATAGCTTCAGTACAAGAGCAGGGTGTACTGCGTGCGTGTGGATGGCGAGGATGCCAGGAAGGGCCTAGAGCACTAGACCCAGCGTTTGCGTACGTACGTGTAGATTATTGACGAATTGATTCCTATTTTTACCCCTTATTTTTACGTTTTTGACACCAATTACCTCGTTTAACAAGATTTCATCCGATTTATCCCGTTTAATAAAAGTGTTGCCATAATTTACCATGTTTAAAATTTGTGAGCATTCTGGTCGGTGGGTCACAATTCTCAGGTCCAGATGATATGCCACATCGGTGGTGTCGTGGGTATAAGTCTGACAGTAGATGTATGGGATACGAAAGAATGGGCAGAGCCTTAGCTACGGCGAGGTTGTATGAGTTCAGGCCCCTCTACGGTGGAGGTAAAAGCCCTACGTCTCAGTGCTCTTGGAGCTTGATGTCGAGTGGAATATGGATTACAATGAATTGCTAACCCCTGCACCAGTGGGGAAGGGCGGCTTATATAGAGTGCGCTGCCCTTCACAACGGTTCGGTGCACAGGGGTGGAGTAGTGGCGAATAAATGCCTACGTTACAGGTAACGTATGTCTTAAATGCTAATAAAGGTACATGAAAACGTATGACCGTTACCCTCTAGGGGAGTTACGATGTACATAGTGGAATCCAGTCGGTAAGTTTGATACACTCCGAATGCTCATCTCCGACTGGATGATGTAGGAATCGTCACCGACTGGATGATGGGAAGTCCTTAATTCAGTCGGAACTGACTAAGGGCCTTATCCTTTATGAAGGGTAGTCCTTGGGTAGGACCCATCGGGCAGACCTATGACCCTACCCTAGGACTATAACCCCATCATTAGTCCCCGAATGGATTGGGGTTGGAACGACGAAGCGATGCTTGGAGTACGGATACGACTGGTATGGATGCGACTTTGGCGTTGTCTGCCTCGATCCATTTTATCTTCTTGACCAGTGCTCCGAGTGGATGTATGTGTGAAACGAACCGTCAGGAACCGAGTGCTTCCGTGGAATCTTTTGACACGACCAGTCAACTGACAGCGGCGGATTTTCTGGGATCCTCAAATTTCGGTTGCCGCGCGCTCAGCGGGGATGACGACATCGCAATCGAGTAGTATCTGTCGCCTCGATTTCCGTGCCTTCATCTCCTCCACTAATATCGCAGCAACCGGTCAGGGGATAAGATTTCGGGGCCACCTGCCTGTGACCCAGTCGGAACCTTATTTAAACCTCTACAGCGAGTGTTTTTCGTTGCACTCGCCGGATAGCTCGCACTTGCCCCACTTCTCTCGCGACCTCCTGCGCATCCCAAGCTCCTTCCTTCCACTCCTCCCCCCCCCCCGGATCTACAGCCTCCACCATGACGAAGGGGCAGACGAGCAAGCTCGAGGCGCGGAAGAAGAAGAAGGCGGCGGCTCCTGCTCAGCGGCGGCAGCGAGCACTGCCGGCGGGTTGGATCCAGGGGGATTTCCTCCCCTCCACGGTGACGAAGGAGGACATGCTGGAGTTGGTGGAGCAAGGCATGATCGAGCACAAGACGTGGAGGCTGCCGGCGGAGGGCGAGACGGAGCCGGCGCCCCAGGAGGGGGAGCGCGTCCTGCTGCTCAGTCACGTGTACCGAGGCTTCTCTCTGCCTCCTCA
Source organism: Hordeum vulgare subsp. vulgare (assembly GCF_904849725.1). Taxonomy (NCBI): domain Eukaryota; kingdom Viridiplantae; phylum Streptophyta; class Magnoliopsida; order Poales; family Poaceae; genus Hordeum; species Hordeum vulgare. The sequence continues at coordinate 561,135,548 of NC_058522.1, read as the reverse complement.
TCCCTTCTTCAGAGGTATAATGAACCACTTCGGGGCGCAGCTCCATCATTTTCCTCCCAACGCAATAGCTCATCTCTCTCCCTTCGTCGTGTTGTGCGAGTGTTTTATCGGCTGTCCTCCCCATTGGGGGTTCTTCAAGCACATCTTCTCTGCTAGATCTCAAACCATCAAAAGACTTAGCTAGTCGGACGACAAAACTCACCTCCTCCAGCTCTGCGGAGGCTTAGTCTTCCAAAAGAAAAGTAAAAGTAGCTATCCCGCTCTTCAGTTGTCTGAATCCGTTAGGAACTGGCAGTCGACTTGGTTCTACTGCCAGGACGTTGCGTGTCCGAATGCCGCAACTGGATTGCTACCTTTTAGCCTAGACCGTCCGGCTCCGCCTAGGCAGCTTGCGCTCACGAAGATGGAGAAGATCCAGATCCAGCCTCTGGTCGATGCGCTGGTAGAGATCGTCCGAAAGAGAGTCACTGGCATAGATTTGCTGGAGATTTTTATGGATCGGCGTATCCAGCCTTTGCAAGCTCGACACCATGCCATGTGGCACTACGCGGGGCCTGAGGACTCCACTCGGACTAACCCCACCCCGAGTGCGTGACCGGGGAGCTTGTGACGTCGTGGGTCCGCAATATCATAGGCGCCTGCGACAACCCCAGAGGAGCACGACGAGTGAAGCCCTTCCGCGCGGACAACCCTCCTCCGAATGAGGTGAGTATAACTTGTCGAGTGCACACAATTGTCTTAGATTTATCGCTTTTTCTTGTATCACTGTCTGACGTCTGATGTTGTCGACTGTATCTCGTGCAGGCCTGGACCAACTGGTTTTCTCCCGTCTCGAACGGGAATCTGGCTGAGGAAGAGGAAGGCAGCCAGGAGGGCAGCGTGGAGAGCGTCGAGTACGTCTCCGACAGTGGGGAGACGGAGAAGGAGTCTGAAGAAGAAGAGGGGGAAGATGAGGAACAGAACTCGCCACCCCCACCACCAGAGCCTCGAACTAAACGCCGCCACGAACCCGTGGCTCCGTCGGCTCCTCCAGCGGCCTCGAGTGCCCCGCCAGCTCCTCCTGTTGTTCCGAGTGCCTTGCCAGCTTCTCCCGTGGTTCCGAGTGCTCGGAGCACAAAGAGGACCAGGGACTGTGCTGCTGAGCCCGCGGGCCAGCCCTCTAAGGTGGCCAAACCGAGTGGATCCAAGCCTCGGAAGGCTTTGCCGCGGATGAGGATCGCCGTTCCCGTCGCCTCAACGTAAGTGTATTGTTCTTCTATCTCCTTCCAGTATTTGATTGAGCTCATGCTTATTGGTCGAGTGAATTTTACTCGACAGAGCTGCTACCTCCGCCACTTCTCTGCCACGCCAGGGGGACGATCCCATGGATACGGACAATGTCGTCACATCCCAGCAAGGTACGTCGTGGCGACTCCAAGATCCTACATTATTGTTTCACGAATTCTGTCTTTGGTCTTGTCCTTTTTCCTGTGGTCTCACGTCGTTTGGTCGGGCTTCCTTCAGAGGTGATCCATGTGGAGAAGGACGATCAGAAGAGGTCCGAGCAAGCTGCGACGCCTGTCCTTGAGGCTATTCCGTCTGTCACTACTCCCGCCATGGACGTGCCGCCAACCGAGACGATGTCGTCGACTTACACGGCGCTCATCGTTGCTGAACCGACTGGAGCAGGACTTGGGATGCCCAAGGAGTCTCTTGTGGTGCCAGGTCCGTCGACCGTCCAGTTCGACGCCCAGCGCCTTCCGGAAGATCAGGTGGGAGCTGCCAAGGAGGCCATGGTGCAGGCGGAGTTGATGGCGGGTGATGCCAAGAAAGCGTACGATTCCATCGCGTCTGTGTACAAGCGAAGCTTGGAACTCCGGGACGATATCCGAGTAAGTGGGCTAGTAAGTATTTGCTTTCCCCTTGTAACCCACTGGGTGTTTAAGCAATATACTAGGATGCAGGGTGATTATTTTGCAGTGGGTTCACTCTTAGTGAACCTAGTGGGTGTAGTCCCCGAGACTTCTGTCGAGTGCTTGCACCGGCAGTTGTCTTTATATACATTTTCTTTAAGTTGATCAGATCAAAACTAATCTGTTCGAATGTTACCGGTGGGGGCACTCCGAGTGCACCTACTAGATTAGTCTCCGAGAGTAATTTTACTCAGGTCGGGTAGTAGTAGCCTCATAGGCTTGTTTTTGTTATGTATCTCAATAGTGCGGACCTGTTTGAGCTTCATGTCAGTGGGGTCACTCTTAGTGAACCCACTGGGTGTAGTCCCCGAGACCGCCGTCGACTGCTTGCGTCGGCAGGGGTCTGAAGAACTTGGAGTTTTTATTGTTTTCCTTGCTGAATTTGTCTGATCATCTCTTCGCGCTGAATTGCAGAAGACTTGCGAGATGGGATCGGCGTACAACACTGTGAAGGTTGAAAAGATTCAGTTTGCTACAGAACTGGATGCAGCAATGCTTGCCTTGGCTGGTCTAAAGGGTGTTTTGGCTGAACGAGGGAAGTCCTTGGAGGAGTCCCGTGAGGCAAACAAGGCATTGGTGCCCGAAATGGAGAAAATGGGGAAACAAAGAACCGAGCTGATGGGGCAGATGAAGGTGATGAACAGGCGGTGCATATCACAGGAGAAGTACGTCAGTGACTGGGCAAGGAAGATGATTGCGCTTCTCAGTGGTAAGTTCTGTTTTTCCGAGTGCTTCTTGACTGTGTATTTCATTCTGCGCTTACTTTCTGCTCGTCTTGTCTTTGCAGATTTTTGTACGGACGCTGAGGCTGAAGCAGCTGACGTTGAGCGGTCGGTTATTCCGAACGTTCCACTCGGCGAGGACGCCAATAGAGACATGCTCCGCGCGCACATTCGCCTGGGCAAAGTGGGACCTTTCATCGGTCGACTGAGAGAAGTCGTCGGCCGAATCGACAAGGAGCTGTGGCCCGAAGACGAGTCCCGACAGGAAATGGAAGGGTTGATGACTCGGCTGGAGGACGTCCCAAACCGAGTGCAGGCGTGGAAGAAGTCTGCTGCTCGTTGTGGTGCGGACGTGGCGCTGTCGCTGGTCCGAGTGCACTGCAAAGAGGCTCGCGAAGAGAAGCTGAAGGCGCTGCAGGTCGCAAACACCAAGAAGCTTCGATTCGAAGATTTCATGGAGACCTTCCTTGAGGGCGCCACTCGTATCGCGGACGGGATCGACCTCGACACTTTCGTGGAGCCTGCCAGTCCCAGTGCGAGTCCTAACGACACTTGAGAAAACTTTTACCTCGGTATGCCGAGTGTTACTTGTATCAAACTTTGGCCACTGTTGTTGGTCGTCACATTCGTGGTTCGGTGTGGATAAGCTTGATCTACACCGAACCGACTATCTTTAAACCAACTTTGAATTTGAATCGAATCTTTTGCTCTTCCTTTGCCAAAGAGTTGTTGACATGATTTTGGCTCGTGGTTTTTGTCTGGCGTTTCTTGGTGAAGCCAATGGCAAACATGCGGAGCATGTAATTGTCAGTTGTCTTGACATCTACATGAGTCTCACTGAGGGTCTGCTGAGTCTCCGAGTGGATCTGTAGGATACACTCGAAGGCAATTGTGTACTTAGGCGATTCGTGATCGCGACTAAGTCTTCGAGTGCGACTGTAAGGTCGTACTCGGAGCGAGTTGTTACTCATGTAATTTTCAGTTGTCTTGACATCTACATGAGCCTCAATGAGGTTCTGGTACTCATGTAATTGTCAGTTGTCTTGACATTTACATGAGCCTCAATGAGGTTCGTGCTACTCATGTAATTGTCAGTTGTCTTGACATCTGCATGAGCCTCAATGAGGGTCTGCTAAGCCTCCGAGTGGATCTGTAAGATACACTCGAAGGAAGCTTTCTACTTAGGCGATTCTTGGTCGCAGACAAGTCCCCGAGTGCGACGTTTAGTGCACACTCGGAGAAAGTTTGTACTTAGGCGATTCTTGATCGCAGCTAAGTCCCCGAGTGCGACGTTTAGTGCACACTCAAAGAAAGTTATTACTTAGGCGATTCTGGATCGCAGCTAAGTCCCCGAGTGCAACGTTTAGCGCACACTCAGAGAAAGTTTGTACTTAGGCGATTCGTGATCGCAGCTAAGTCCCCGAGTGCGACGTTTAGTGCACACTCGAAGAAAGTTATTACTTAGGCGATTCTGGATCGCAGCTAAGTCCCCGAGTGCGACGTTTAGTGCACACTCGGAGAAAATTTGTACTTAGGCGATTCTTGATCGCAGCTAAGTCCCCGAGTGCGACGTTTAGTGCACACTCGGAGAAATTTATTACTTAGGCGATTCTGGATCGCAGCTAAGTCCCCGAGTGCGACGTTTAGTGCACACTCGGACAAAATTAGTACTTAGGCGATTCTGGATCGTAGCTAAGTCCCCGAGTGCGACGTTTAGTGCACACCCGGAGAAAGTTATTACTTAGGCGATTCTGGATCACAGCTAAGTACCCGAGTGTGACGTTTAATGCACACTCGGAGAAAGTTAGTACTTAGGCGATTCTGGATCACAGCTAAGTCCCCGAGTGCGACGTTTAGTGCACACTCGGAGAAAGTTTATACTTAGGCGATTCTGGTTCGCAGCTAAGTACCCGAGTGCAACGTTTAGTGCACACTCGGAGAAAGTTAGTACTTAGGCGATTCTGGACCGCAGCTAAGTTTTTTTCCTAAGACCGGAGTCTGCGAACGCGGAAGGATTTTGAATCTGCAAAAAACTCAATCTTCTTTGTATTACTTCGACGATACTTGTTCTTTACATTGCTTCAGTCGACGGTCACGTGTAGAAATGCTTCAGGAGATCTCCGTTCCACGCTCACGGCTCGTCCGTTTCCCTGTCGAGGTTATAGAGTCGATATGCTCCGTTGTTCAGCACCTTGGAGATGATGAAGGGTCCTTCTGAGGCGGGAGCCAACTTGTGAGGTCTCTGCTGATCCACTCGGAGCACCAGGTCGCCTGCTTGGAATGTACGACTCCTGACGTGTCGTGCGTGAAAGCGCCGTAGATCTTGTTGATAAATGGTTGAGCGAGTCAGTGCCATCTCACGCTCCTCCTCTAGAAGATCCACTCCGTCTTGCCTTGCTTGCTCTACTTCAGCTTCGGAGAAGAGTTCAACTCATGGAGCATTGTGAAGAAAGTCACTCGGAAGGACTGCCTCTGCTCCGTAAACGAGGAAGAACGGGGATCGCCCTGTAGATCTATTTGGGGTTGTGCGGAGACCCCAAAGTACCGAAGGCAGCTCGGTGACCCATGCGCCGGCGGCATGTCCCACTTCTCGGAGGAGTTGAGGCTTCAAACCTTGCAGCATAAGTCCATTCACCCTCTCTGCTTGCCCGTTTGTTTGGGGATGCGCCACAGATGCAAAATCCACTCGGTTACCTTGGCCTGTACAGAAACCTTTGAATCTGTCCGAGTCAAAGTTTCTTCCATTGTCAGTGATTATGCTGTGAGGTACCCCGAATCTGGAGATGATGTCCCTGACAAACTTGATGGCCGTAAGGGCGTCGAGCTTCTTGATGGGCTTGGCTTCAATCCACTTTGTGAACTTGTCGACTGCCACCAACAGATGTGTGAATCCCCCTTGGCCTGTCCTGAATGGACCGACTGTATCTAATCCCCATACTGCAAACGGCCAAACAAGAGGGATTGTCTTCAACGCAGATGTTGGTTTGTGGGACTTGTTAGAGTAGAACTGACAGCCTTCACATCGCTCGACCATATCTTTCGCCATTTCATTCGCCTGCAGCCAGAAGAAGCCAGCTCTGAATGCCTTGGCGACGATTGCCCTTGAGGAGGCGTGATGACCGCAGGTTCTCGAGTGAATTTCTTCCAGGATTAACTGTCCCTCCTCAGGGGAGATGTATCGTTGAAGGACGCCTGAAACGCTTTCTTTGTACAACTGGCCATCAAAGACAGTGAACGACTTTGACCTGCGGACGATCTGTCTGGCTTGGACTTCGTCTTCTGGTAATTCTTGCCTCAGGATGTATGCAATAAACGACATAGTCCAATCGGGGATGATAGCAAGAATCTCCATGATCAAATCAACCACAGCAGGGACTTCGACTTCAGTCGGATCTGTCGAGCTCTTTGGTTGTACCGGTTCCTCTGTGAAAGGATCTTCTTTAACTGAAGGAAGGTGGAGGTGCTCGAGGCAGACGTCACTCGGGACTGGTCTTCGAGTGGATCCGAGTTTTGCCAACTCATCAGCTGCTTGGTTTTTCAGTCGTGGAACATGGTGGAGTTCCAGACCTTCAAACTTTTTCTCGAGCTTCCTCACTGCATTGCAGTATGTGGTCATGGCGGGGTTCCTGACGTCCCACTCCTTCATCACTTGATTAACCACCAAATCCGAATCGCCATAGACCATCAGGCGACGGACGCCGAGTGCGATGGCCATGCGCAGTCCATAAAGGAGAGATTCATACTCTGCCTCGTTGTTGGAGGAATCAAAGTGTATTTGCAACACATACTTGAGTTTGTCACCCTTTGGTGATATGATCACAACGCCAGCGCCGGAGCCATTCAACATCTTGGACCCATCGAAGAACATTGTCCAATGAGCCGAGTAGATGTGGGTCGGTTGCTGTTGTTCTACCCATTCTGCTATGAAGTCAGCCAGAGCTTGAGACTTTATAGCTTTCTTGGCCTCGAACTTGATGTCGCAGTATAACATCTCCATTGCCCACTTCGCCACTCGGCCCGATGCGTCCCGATTGTGTAGGATTTCCGACAACGGAGCATCAGAAACGACGGACACCGAGTGGTCTTGAAAATAATGAGCCACCTTGTTCGCAGTCATGTAAATCCCGTAGATAAGTTTTTGATAATGGGGATACCTCTGCTTGGAAGGAGACAGGACTTCGGAGACATAATACACTGACCGCTGAACCTTGTATGCTTTGCCTTCTTCTTCCCGTTCGACTGTGAGAACAATGCTGGCGAGTTGATTTGTAGCCGCGATGTAAAGAAGAAGGGGTTCTTTACTAAGCGGAGCAGTAAGAACTGGCTGGGTGGAAAGTAGGACTTTGAGGTCGTCGAATGCGATTTGGGCTTCGTGTGTCCACTCGAAAGTATCTGATTTCTTCATGAGTTGGTACAGAGGAAGTGCCTTCTCGCCGAGTCGACTGATAAACCTCCTCAAAGCCGCTAGGCAACCTGTGAGTCTTTGAACATCGTGTATTCTGACCGGCCGCTCCATTCGGACGATGGTCCCGATCTTTTCGGGGTTGACGTCGATCCCTCGTTCGGAAATGAAGAAACCGAGTAACTTTCCGCTGGGGACGCCGAATGAACACTTGGCTGGGTTGAGCTTGATATCGTACCTACGAAGGTTGGCGAATGTTTCTGCCAAGTCAGTCAGCAGGTCGGAACCTTTGCGTGACTTGACTACGATATCATCCATATACGCCTCCACATTCCGACCGATCTGGTCGAGGAGGCATTTTTGGATCATGCGCATAAAGGTTGCTCCTGCATTCTTCAAACCAAATGGCATAGTGATGTAGCAGAAGCACCCGAATGGGGTGATGAAGGCTGTTTTTAATTCATCGGGGCCATACAGACGGATCTAATGATAGCCCGAGTAGGCATCAAGGAATGACAAACGCTCGCAACCCGCAGTCGAATCGACAATTTGATCGATGCGGGGGAGCGGAAAATGGTCTTTCGGGCAGACCTTATTGAGATGCTTGAAGTCGATGCACATTCGGAGCGACTTGTCTTTCTTGGGCACCATGACAACATTCGCGAGCCACTCGGAGTGGTGTACCTCGCGAATGAAGTTGGCTACCAAAAGCTTAACCACCTCTTCTCCGATTGCCTTCCTCTTGTGCGCGGCGGACCGACGCACGTGTTCTCGGACAGGCCGAGCGGCGGGATCCACATGCAGTCGGTGCTCAGCCAACTCCCTGGGTACACCTGGCATGTCAGCGGGCTTCCATGCGAAGATGTCCCAGTTCTCACGGAGGAATTGGATGAGCTCAGCTTCCTATTTAGGATCGAGGGTGGTGGAGATGTTCGTCGGGGCAGCGGTGTCGTCCGTCGGGTGGATGCTGACCTTCTTCGTCTCTCCCGCCGACTGGAATGCGGAATCCGAAGCTGGCTTCTTCGAACGCATCAAGTCGGCGGGGTCGACTGTTTTCTTGTACTCGTCAAGCTCGAGGACAGTCATCTGCTGATCGGCGATCCTCGATCCCCGCTGCAGACACTCCTCGGCCCGCTGCCGATTGCCGGTGATAGTGATCACACCTTTTGGGCCTGGCATCTTCAGTTTCGGGTACACGTAACATGGACGGGCCATGAAACGCGCATACACCGGGCGGCCCAGAATTGCGTGGTACGCGCTCTGGAAGTCCACCACCTCGAACGTCAGCTTTTCCTTGCGGAAGTTCTTGTCGGAGCCGAAAACGACGTCCAACGCGATCTGGCCGAGTGACTTGGCCTTTCGTCCAGGGACGACTCCATGGAACTGCATGCTGCTCTCGCTAAGTTTGGACATCGGAATGCCCATCCCCTTGAGAGTGTCAGCATACATGATGTTCAAGCCACTGTCGCCGTCCATGAGGACTTTGCGCAGTCGGACTCCTTCCACCACCGGGTCGACGACCAGAGCCTGCCTCCCTAGGGTGGGTACGTGTGCTGGATGATCCGACTGGTCAAAGGTGATCGCAGTCTCAGACCATTTGAGGAACGTGGGGTTGGTCGGCGTGGCCATGTTCACCTCCCTGTTCACCAGCTTCAGTCGACTCTTGCTCTCAACGTCAGGAAAAATCATCAGTGTTGCATGGACTTGGGGGAACGGATCCTCCTTGTCCTCCTCATCCTGTTCATTGTCCTTTTCACTCGGCTGCCCTTCGCCGAACCCCTGGATCAGGAGGCGACATTGCCGAGTGGTATGCTTCGGGAGTATGGCGTTGCCCTCTTCATCCATCTTCGTGTGGATTGGACATGGCTGGTCCATGATGTGGTTTCCGAACTGCTTCTTCTTGGGGGTGAACTGAGCCTTCCCCTTCCCCTTGCCCTTGCCCTTGAATTTGGTATGCTTCGGGAGTATGGCGTTGCCCTCTTCATCCATCTTCGTGTGGATTGGACATGGCTGGTCCATGATGTGGTTTCCGAACTGCTTCTTCTTGGGGGTGAACTGAGCCTTCCCCTTGCCCTTGAATTTGGCATTGGTAACAGCTGCGGCCTCTGCCTGTGGAGCGGATGGAGCTTTCTGCTTCTGCTTCCGAGTGCTGTTCCCATCTCCATCGGCGACTACTTTGTGCTTGCCACTACGAATGCGGTCCTCTTCTTCGCCATTTGCATAGCGTGCCGCTATCTCCATCATCTTACTCATGGAGATGTCGCCTGTTCGACCGAACTTCAGGTACAGATCTCTGTACCGCAAGCCTGCCTTGAAGGCGCAGACTGCTTGGTGCTCTGTGACGTTCTCCACCGTGTGGTAGAGGGTCGTCCAACGCTGAATGAAATCGCGCAGGGGCTCATTCTGCTTCTGGACATAGTGTTGGAGCTCCACGAGACCAGCAGGGCGTTTGCACGTCCCTTCGAAGGTCCTGATGAAGACTCGGGCCAGATCTGCCCAGCTGTAGATGCTTGAGGGAGCCAACTGGTTCAGCCACACTCGTGCCGAGCCGTCGAGCATCAGAGGGAGGTGTTTCATGGCGACGTGGTCGTCCCCTCCTCCGATCTGGGCTGCCACTCGGTAGTCGTCTAGCCACGTTTCTGGCTTGGATTCTCCTGTAAACTTGCTGATCCCCGTCGCCAATCGGAAGTTGGGAGGGATGTCAGCCGAACGGATGGCTCGATTGAAACACTCGGGACCAGAGACGATGGTCCTGCTTCCACTCGAACGGTCCACGTTGTGGCCATCGCGGTGGGCCCGACCCCTGTCGACCCTCCTCTGGGCGATATGGCCCCTCGCGTCGGGCCTTGGATCATAAGCGTCACCGACTGAACGCCGGTCATCATGATGTCGGGGCCCGTAGGGCCCACCCCGCAGAGGGGTGCATGAACGGCGACGATCTTCGAGATTCATGGAACGGCTGCCTCCCCTGTGTCGCTGATGAGAACCGGGGCTGTGAACTGACCGATGGGTGTTCGCGTGAACAGAACTATTGTGGATCCTGTTGTGCGACTGGGAGACTGCCGAATTTTGCTGCTGCGCCGTGTGCAGCAGGGCACGGATCTGCTCGATCCCTCTGTCAGCCTCTGAATCAGTCAGCTTGAGTGAATCGGCTATCTTGGCGGCGGCAGCCAAGTTGAGGACGGGTGTGCGGAACACCTCCCCGTTGCTCTGACGAGTGCGCCGACTGGCAGAACGGCGGGGCTGACGGCGAGCGCCGGAGGTTTCGCCGACCTCGTGCTCGTTCCGGCCGGTTTGGCGGGGACTTTCATGGGAGTTGGCCATGTGCACTTCGGCTGCAAGCCCGCGACCCACGTACTCGGAAGGAAACTCAGTCGGAACTGAGTCCGAGCGCTGGGACAGCAGCGCTACTACAACCGACTCGAGGACCGCCACTTGTGAAGACGCGCTCTGGCGCGCCTGGGCGTGTTGCACCCAACGCTGGAGTCGCGGACGGCGAGACCGCTTGTTGCGGCGCGCGACAGGGGCGAAGGTCGACACCGGGGCCGACTGCTGGAGAAGAAGGACGCCGCGGGCGCCGGCACGGAAGTGCGTAGCCCCGCGACTGGGGAGCGCCTCGACGTCGAGAGGAGCATCCCGAAGCCATGCCGAATCGTCGACGATAAAGGAGAGAGCGTCGAAGAGGATCTCGCGACCCATGCTCAAATCTCCACCGGACGACATGACGAAAAGATGTAGTCGCAAACTCGCGGAAAAGTCGCTTAGACGCCTGCCCCACGGTGGGCGCCAACTGTCATGGGTATAAGTCTGACAGTAGATGTATGGGGTACGAAAGGATGGGCAGAGCCTTAGCTACGGCGAGGTTGTATGAGTTCAGGCCCCTCTACGGTGGAGGTAAAAGCCCTACGTCTCAGTGCTCTTGGAGCTTGATGTCGAGTGGAATATGGATTACAATGAATTGCTAACCCCTGCACCAGTGGGGAATGGCGGCTTATATAGAGTGCGCTGCCCTTCACAACGGTTCGGTGCACAGGGGTGGAGTAGTGGCGAATAAATGCCTACGTTACAGGTAACGTATGTCTTAAATGCTAATAAAGGTACATGGAAACGTATGACCGTTACCCTCCAGGGGGGTTACGATGTACAGAGTGGAATCCAGTCGGTAAGTTTGATGTGCTCCGAATGCTCATCTCCGACTGGACGATGGAGGAATCGTCACCGACTGGATGATGGGAAGTTCTTAATTCAGTCGGAACTGACTAAGGGCCTTATCCTTTATGAAGTGTAGTCCTTGGGTAGGACCCATAGGGCAGGCCTATGACCCTACCCTAGGACTATAACCCCATCAGGTGGTTTTTCGTGGTCATTTTTCTTACTCGTGAACCGGACTACGCAGCTAGTCCCCACCGGCTCGGTCCGATGAAGGTCGCTCATGTCATGGAAAGTGCCCGAGTTGGTTGCCCACCACGCTCACCTCCCATCGCTTCTTGCTAGTGTTGCTCGCCCCCATCAAACGTGCAACTGATTTCCTTATAAGCATCAAATTCCTATAGTATGTTCATCATGCATGCATCATATGTTAACTCAGCTATGGAGTTCCCGTTGGCCCCCTTCTTCTCATAATAAACGTTGTCCCAATGGTTAAAACTCAGTTCCTCCATCTTCTCCTTTATGTCAAAATAACTAATGAAATCCCTCTCAATCATCTCTGTTTTGGATTCTTGTACCCGTACACATGTAAAATATACCTAACACTCCGCTTCTCAGTTGCCATCTGCTTTGTGCAACAAAAAAAAAAAAATGAATCAGTCGCTGCAATCATATTACGTATATTCTAATAAGGTTAACAAACAAGTTTCAGCATGCATCATAGGATATAGATATCCATAATTTCTCTACAGCTAGCAAGTAGCAACAAATAGTATCACCTCTGTACAAAATACAACAATAAAGGCAGGTAATTGTACATGTTTTAATTCTCTACCAATCACCCCTGTAGAAAATACAACAATAAAATAGTATATGCACACCACTTTAATCCGAGACACAGGATCATGCATACTTAAGGCCGGTTATGATAATACTAAAAAGACATACCTGATTTCAGATTATATCAGCAACAATGTCTCTTTTAATTAGGGGATGTTTGTTTCCAGGGACTTTTTGATGTAGGGACTAAAAAAAGTCCCTTTAGTTTCATGTGAAACAAACAGGAGGGACTTTTAGGGACTAAAAAGGGGTATTTAGGACTAAAGGAAGAAGTCCCTATGGGAGGGTCTTTTTGGGACTTTTTTGGCACTTTTTCCAACAGTGCCCCTACTTTTAGCATGTTATTTAATAACTACTACTACATTACTAGGGATAACATGATCTTTTTACATGTCATTTAATGACCTCTAGTCCCTGTTTAGTCCATGAAAACAAACGGGTAGGGACTAGGGACTTTTTAGTTGGGACTAAAAAAGGTCCTGGGACTTCTGAAACAAACAGGGCCTTAATTCAATGATAACATGCCATGCTGATCAAGTACAGTCGTCCCATCAGAATACTTCAATACGGAAACGAGTTCAGCACGGAGAAAAATAGGCAGGTAAAAAACATCGACGTGGCATGCGAGTTGGACCTGACAATTGTGACCTGCCTGTCAAAACACACACAAAATTTGAAACTGGTTAATTTGTGACAATACTTTTGTTAAATGGGGTAAAACAAATGAAATCTCGTTAAATGAGGTAATTAGTGTCAAAAATATTGAATTAGAGGGTAAAAATCGGAATTCACTCATTATTGACACCTAATCAAAATTTAGAAGAGAAATGGCAAAACCGACACCCAATCAAAAGAGAGGACAAAAATGACTCGCTTCTAAAATTCTAACTGATCTTCAGCGGGTGGTCTCGTCCTTGTCGTGATTTTGGCTTACGTGCCTCAGGGTGAAGCATACGAGGTTCCAAGCGGATGCTCCATGCTTTTGACGCTGATGCCGGCAGGTGCTGCTTTTCTCATGTGGATATCATCGTGATACTCTCCCAAAGGCAAGGGTTTCAGTTAAAAACCCTAGTCTGCGAACAGGACATCACTGGGGTTGTTCATCCTCTAGGGTTTTGCTCTAGAGATTACACGCCAGCGGTCGGATCATGGCGGTAGATTCAAGCCATCATGTGCTTATCCAGTTTTCGTGTTGCTTTCTTTTCTTTCTCTTTTAGGTTTGATTTTCAATTTTTTCATCTTTTTTAAAGTTTGGTTCTCTGAATCCAGTTTTTCTTTTGATTTGCTTGTTTGAGGGCTTCGTCCCCATCTTTTATCGTCGTGTAATATTTTACTTTTATTATATATAAATCCAAGTGAGAGCATTTTTCAACAACACTATTCGGTGTGGCGTTAAAATCACTTAGACGATGCAAGAAAATATTGGCACTACGACCTTACTCTTTGGGGTTGATCTCGCAAAGTACGTTTTGCTCGTGGTATTGTCCGATTATTTTCAAGTGTAAAGGTATGGGGCATTGACATTGCCAAACTCAGCACCAATATTAGCCGAAGTTTCATTTCTTCAATTCCGAATGGACTTCTGATACGGGGTTAGCTTTGTCAATTCTGTCTGGTTTTCCAAAATCCCGGCCCAAAATTTGAAATATAGCCGAGGAATGCAAATACTCCTACCCGTGGATCACCAGTACACGTAGTATAACAATAGAAAAATATACAGACGCGAGATCCCAGATGGCAGCGGCGCCCATGCATGCACTGCAATCACCATCTCATTACCAGCCTACGTCGCTATACGAGTAACTCCCTAGCCTACGGCCAGTCGGAGGAGGCGAAGGAAAACGCGGGCCAATGAAAAGCATGCCGAAATCACTGTCTTAGAGCATCTCTAGTAGAACTCTCAAACCCTTAAATCCAAAATCAGTTTTAAGGGTTAAGAATTGATCATTTTTGACACTTTTAAGGGTTGAAAAACAGAGGCAAAGACTAGAACCCTCAAACCCAACCCTTATAGCCCAGTTTTAAACACTATGAACATGCACGCGGACGAGGCCGTCTCCCTGGCGTACCGCGCGGTGGAGCTCCGCCGGGCGCCGCGGCCCTTCTCGGCGGGCGGCCGCGGCAGGAGCGCGGGGGGCGGCAGCGCGGCGGCGGCGACCGCGGCTGGAGCGCGGGGGGCGGCAGCGGCGGGCGGGGGCGCGGCGGCTGGAGCGCGGGGGGGGGGGGGGGGGGGCGGCAGGCGCGGCGGCGGCGGGCGAGGGCGCGGCGGGCGAGACGGCGGCGGCTGGAGCGCGGGGCCGGGGCCTGGGCGCAGAGGGGCGGCGGGGCCGGGGCCGGGGCGGCGGCCGGAGCGCGGGGGGAGGCGGGGCGGCGGCCGGAGCGCGGGGGGCGGTGGGGCGGCGGCGGCCGAAGCAACTTCCTCGCGCGGGCGGGAACCAACTGCCTCCCGCGCGAGGTGGGAAGTGGAGTACGGGTTGGGGGCAGTTTTCCCCCCCAACCCTCACTTCTACAGGCTGGGAAGGGGTTTGAGGGTTCGACCTCTAAATTTTTTTACGGGTTTGAGGGTTTAAGGGTTCTAGTCTACGCCGTTTTTCCGATGAAAACTGTAAAAAAGCGGTTATTTTTAAGGGTTTGAGGGTTTGAGGGTTCTACTAGAGATGCTCTTACTACCTTTTGAGGCTGATCATAATGGGGAGTAACATCATGCATATGATACTACTCCCTCCGTTTTTAAGAGATTTTACTAAATGGCTACATACGAAACAAAATGAATAAATCTATACTCTAAAGGATGTCTATATACATCTGTATGTAGTCCCCTAGTTAAACCTGTAAAAAGACTTATATTTAGAAATGGAGGGAGTATTATCTTTACATTATTGACGTTTCTGCCTTACATAGAAATGTCAGGGTCAATGCCATTTTTAGAAAGGACATCTAGCTCGTCGTTTCTGACCTGTCACGTAGGCATGCTTGGCCTGACAGCGGGAAAGGACAGAAACGCTATCTAGCTCGTTGTTTCTATATTGAACAATAACATCAGAGACTACATTGCTAAAATTTCATTTCGTAAAATATTTTTATATAAAGTTTAGTTTGTGACAAAGATTGTTGAGAAGGTCGGAATACTAATTTTGGCATGAAGAGTCATCGACCACGCACGCACGCTCGCTCGCACGCGTGCAGGCTCCATCTAGCTATAGCCGCAGGGTGTGGGTAGGGTAGGTTAGGCCGAGCTTTCTTTGCAGCCGCAGTACGTAGGGGCTACCTGGCCGGCTGGCTCTGCAGCCATGCCTTTACTCGCAGTCCGCACGAAAATTTACGCATCCATGCAGGTGCGGGCGCGGGCGTGGGCGAGGGCGCAGAGGCGGCAGGGATCCTTTCACCTCGACCATCCAGACCCATGCACCACCAGTCCACCACCACCATCCAAATGAAAGTCACCTGCGCCGTGTGCGTGCTGGTCAGTGCGTGCATGGGAACGGCAGCTGCTCATGCAACAGTCAGGCGCGCAGTCTCCCAAAGCTCGGACACCACACCAGGGTCCGGGCCGGGAAAGGCCTTCTCTTCTCGGGTTGGTGCATGCCTGCCGACGCCGTCAGGGAATGCCCCGCCCTTCCCGGCCCTCTGCGCACGCTCCGATCGCCGTCCACGATCCACCGTCCAACCATGACATCAGATCTAGGAGTAGTAGGCGATTTACTATTTGGATCGGGACTGTTCAAGAACATGGGGGAGTTGTATCTGTAGATTGAAGATGGAGATCGGAGAAGATGAGATTGGTCAACCGAAGCGGCCAGGGGACGGGGTTCAGAGAGAAGGTGGAGAACTGCTCGCCTCGGCCTGGGAGCCGGGGAAGAGACGGTACGGAGGGAGGCGTGTCAGTGAGCGCGAAAGCCCACGAGACGAGAGGACAAGCTAGTAGCGCCGGCGTCCGTATTCAACGGGAGTGTGTAGTAGCTAGGCGCAAGTTCCAAGGTCCACTGTGGCCCAAGAAGCCCACCAGTGGTGCTCGTGTCCACAGTCCACTGGTGCTCCAGCATCTCAGAATTCATTTCTTTCTAAAAAAAAGTGCTACTGCACTCATATAAGATAGTATTTTCGCACTACTAGTTTAAACTGCGAAAAAGTATTACATTAAGTACAGAGGTTGTATCCGTAATTAGATTTTTAATCTCTATCTCCTTTTTTTGCAATTGAAGAAAAATATCAGTAAAAAATTCGGGTAATTCCAGTTACCGTTTTTACTACCTTTTCTTTGACTAGTTTAATGCCCGTACGTAGTCACAGGACAGTATATGCTAGCGATATGGGTAAAATGATAAATCTTTTTAAGAACACATATGTCATGCTTTCAGTTTACTTTTGCTAAATATTGACAACTACCAAGCATATGCAGTCATTTCTCACAATGGGACATCTCCTTCCCCATCAGACCGTTAGAGGACAAGTTAAGTGTCTTACTATCATCCTAACCTACCATGACAAAAAACATACTAAATAATAAGATCTCCATTGTACACCCTCAGTTAACTAATTCAAGACGTTTTGAATATTTAAATATGGACTACATAATGACTGAAATGAGTGAAAAAGACAAATTCTAAAACGTGACTATATACAAGTCGAAAAAAGTTAGAACATCTCATATATTTGTGAACAGAGGGAGTATTAAATAAAATTGAAAGCATGGAAGCAAAACCAGAAATAATTGTTGAAAAGGAAGCAAACATTCAGATCCATAATTTGATCGTAAAATTTACATGATAAATGAAATCCATGTTAGAACTAAATTGTCCTGAGGGAAAACAAGCATGTATACGAGAAAGGGGCAACCACATCCAGCTTGTACAGTATCTTGAGATTTCACACCCCCAACCCACTTCTCGTCGAAAGTGCATGAGAGACGTCTCTTCCTCTCACATCAATTGCATCTTGTTCAAACTCCAGTCCTCATGGTCCAATCTTTTGATGCCCCCCTACATGTGTTGCTGCCAGTTTGAAAATGTACTCCAGAAGCTCCAATTTCAAACACAATTTATTTACATTGCACCGTGTACCTTGCTTGCTCTGTAATTTGAAACACAATTGACCATGTCCTCTGTAGAAATGTTACCCCTTGCTTGCTTGCTCTGTAATTTGAAACACAATTGACCGTGTACCTTGCTTGCTCTGTTAACTATTATGGTCTAAAATGGGAGAAGGAAAACATCTCTGAAATCATTCATGGTCTGTAGCATTTTCACCAGTTATAAGTGTTCTGTCAATTTCTGCAATGTTCACTACGACATGGAGTGTTAAGTACTGTCAATCTTGTTTATTTAATTCCAATTAGAAAATGTTTAGTATAGTCTAAAATGAACTGCCAACTTCTCAGCATTGATGTTTATTTCTGATAGAACAATCTTTAGTACTGCCATAGTCCCCATTAAAGGCCCCCCTGCTTATTATAGTCCCCATTAAAGGCTCCCCTGCTTATTCCTTGGCAATTACTGCCATTGGAGTACATGCATATGCCACCAGAAAGAAAAAATCTTGAAAGAATAAAGCAAAGTAAAACAGCCAGCAAGGGAAAGATTCAAACTTATCTTTTGCACATTCCTGCTTCTGAATATACTCTGAAGTTTTAGTGGAACAACAAAGAGTGCATTGGATAACCTGATGTTAAAATTGCACAGCAAAGACGAAACCGTATCATTTTGGTCGTACAACACTGAATTTCTTCTTCTGAATGTTGATAGTACAATATACTCTGAAGTTTAATTTCTGCTACTGCATATTGACAGTACACAAGTATTCAGTCTATATAAACAACGATATATTAAGTCTTAGTTGCTTTCTTTAGTCAATTTTACCCGGTGCAGTCAAAATTTTCAGTTTTGAGAAGTCTTGCGATAATTAAAGCAAGTTAATTGTCCAGATTGATGGCATTGTTTACCATCTCTCTCGGGAGCACATTGTCTTCTGCTTCCTTTGTAGTTTCTTCAAATATACCCACCGGCATCAACGAGAAGGACGCATTCATCTTCATTGGAGCAGGCACTGAAAGGGTAATAAGACAATGTTTAGACAGAGCTAACAAAAGCATCACAAGATGAATGTTTCTTAGCAGGGAACAATACACCAAAAATAACCCTCAATCATGGCCTCAGGGGAACCTAAATCGAAGGTAACAAAAATGAAGTTTTTTTAGCAAGGAACAAAAACTTCAGTCATAGCATGCCATATCCTAAGAAAGATTAACTCTGAACCTAAATCGGGGCCATTTTTAAGAAAATCAGCAGAAACACAGAAAACACGAAACACAAATTAAATCTGATTTTGGAGAAAAAAAGGAAGAGATTGCAGCTTCACCTGAGCGTGACTCGTGTATGGGCGGAAGCTCCGGCCGCCGGCAGCTGCGGGGAAGAACGAGGTGGTGGCTGTGCGTAGGCGCCAGCCGCCATGACGGGCCCTTGTTTGGAGAAGCCAACCTCCTCGTCTAGGCCCATCTCTGGCTCGCTGCTGCTTCTTTACACTCCTGCTGCTCCGACACGCTCCCATTGCTCCGGCTCGCCGCAGATCGACACAAAGTCGACACTTGACGGAGGGGTACGAGGTGGTAGCGGGGCGTGGGGGGAGTACTTGAGAATACATCTTAGAAACAAAAGCATCAACATATACAATATATAACTTCTAAAAAGGTCTACTTTGAGACACAGTAAAACACCAAATGACGAAAGAGAATCCAGGACAAAAAAAACAGGAAAAAAGGTATTTCAATAAAGAAGTACCTTTTACATTGTCCAAATGGTGTAATGCTTATCACATTGCATCAGAACTTCAAATGGGCAGCTGCATAATTTAAAGATGAAGTGATTGTCATCTCCAACAACACAAACAGAGAACAAGAAGATGAAGCTAAGTACCCGTGCGTTGCCACGAAATAAAAAGAGTATATGGACACAAAAAACTATTCTACTTCAGGAATATGCATTGAGCATGGCAATATGTGATCTCAGTTCAGAAGATTTACTTCCGCTCTAGCATTTTATCTTCCTTGTTGGACTGAATATATCACATAAAAAAGGCTAGCTACAGGGTTCTAGTGCAAAATACTTCAAATCTACGCACCCAAGGCAAATAACATTTTTTAAAATATATTTAATTTACGAGTAATTGAAATAGATCTAATGGAGATCAGCTATACTCAAAGCAAAAAAACAAAAAAGAATTGAATGAATGAACAAAGTGGATGACCTTATCACCCCCTTGAGGCTGGCACAAAAAGATTTTATAGCAACACATAACTTCACCACCACAGGCAATGATTTACAATTGCTAATTTTCTATGTTGGAGAAGACTAAATTAGCTAGAGAGTAGGTATATGGGATGAACCATCCCATGTCCAGCTGAACCCGGCCACCGCGACGATGCTTGCACTAGATTTGTGGCATCCCATTAAGCACATGCAACGGTCAGATCTAACTAACCGGTAATTACTCAAGACGTGGAAATTCCCACATTACTTGGTTGTTGTTGGCATAGAAATAAAATTAATAATGTTAGGGACGTAACAAAACGGGATTATATGCACAACAAAAACTGCCCACGAAGGAAATCGCTCCGGCTACACCACAATGAGCTGAAGCTCACATGGTGGCCTCCACCATGACTGCCACCATATTGGAGGCATTATCGGCATAGACGAGTCTCCCACAAGTGGTATCAATTTGTATAGTAATTCTTTTTGGGTTTAAGCTACAGAGCAAACATAACCACAACTAAATAGGATCGATGCACAATTGCTAACACTGGTCAACTGATTATTTAGTGGTACACTAAGCGGCAGCAAGAAGAAAGTAGCAAAAAACTGGAAGTATAGAACATACAAGGAAGTAAGTGAACTAATCCATGCTTTACATATTTGGTCACTATAGCCGTCATATGAATAGAAAATCAAATGAAACTTACTTGCTTCCTCCTCTAGGTTCCGATCATCATCACTATCAAACTCGATATTCTGCAGAGTGCAGCCATATGAGTCATATTTACAATATGAAAGACAAAGAAATGATGCATCACTGGTCTATCATTTCATAATGGGTACCCTTTCATATTTTTCCATGTGAAAGAACATACATACATCATAATGTTTCACGAAAATCAGGAGCCTTTTGAAACACTTTTTTCTACCATAAAGAATACCTCAGTGCATAAAGATTTGAAGTACTAATCTATTTATAATTGTCATCCCAACTTTCTTCCTCTTCCACTTCCCACTTTTCTTATATCACCATCCTTTCTGATCTTATCCTCTCCATACTATTAAGTACCCAATCACTATCAGCACAATGGCATAAGCATAATCTCACTATTTCCGTAATGTGTAATGCCAAACAAAGTATAAGACTTCAAACCAGTTATATCGTATCTACAATATGAAGATGTTTTCCAGACTGATTCCAACAACTCGAAAATAAAACTAATAGGTAATGATGTATTTGCTTGAGCTTCCCTTCAACTTTCTCAAATAGTTCAAATGGTTGGCAAATAAAGATGGCAAGATCCATGAAAAGGATATATATATGTAGACCTAAAGAATATCTAGCCTAGAAGTGTTCGTTTAAGTTTCATTGCTTCCATAGACATTCCAATAGGATGGTGTAAACAAAATGGTTTCCTTGAAAAAAAGATACCAGAAGATGTCATAGGCATGAACAGAGGTTTGTGGCAGAAGAAGCTACAATGATTCAAGCAAAACTTGCCTCTCCTATTAGAAGTATTTTGGTATCTTTGCCATCATTCTGGAATTTTCATTACACCGGCTTTGCTGTCCCATTCATGCAGTTGCATACATCCATGAAGGAGGGAAATATCACTGTACCATGTTTATTTTTGGCAAATTAACAGTGAGATCTGAAACTAACTTCAAGATAGCAGCTGAAACCAAAAAACAAAATGAAATCTCAAGATGCAAAATGGAAAAAGTTTGCTGGAGTATAAGAGGAAAATAATCGCAACACTCGATAAATATGTGCACATAGAACATATTCTAAGTTCTTCACCATCATACTTGTAACCTTTATTCAATAAACAAAAATATAGTAAGGATACACCAATATGAAAAGAGCACATTGATCTACTAAATAGTAAGTATGGTGTTTGATGTTGACCTAATTCACTCAAATGCTTACAGGAGCAGGCACGCTTGCGAATCCATGATACATTTATTTATTAGAGAAAAATCTAATTCATTTATTAAACTTCTTCATGCTACAGAGATATATACATGATGGAAAACCTATCCTCTCCAAACACTATTAATGACGTGACATCAATACAAAACCAAAGAAATAACTTTTACCAACCACAACAATTAGTCCATTAGAATTGGACCTAATTGTGCCTGGGTAAGCTCATTTGATATAGGGAACCACTAGCCATCAGACTACTGATGGCTTGCTCTTATCAGACTAGTCCGTGGGCGTCCGATCAAAATCAGGCTGGCCGTCTGATTCACTAGTAACTTCCGTGAGTGATTTCTGGATTCTGTCATTGATTGACTGCTTCGTGCGTAGCTTAGGTGTGCATGTCCCTGGTGACAGTTCCTTTTTGCAGGGGCTGGTGGTAGCTAGTTAAGGAGTACAAGTATAATTTGTTTCCTTTTCTGTTAATTGTTGCTTCCAAGAATTATTTGGTTGATACCATGCTAGTACGGCTTTACACGGATGGAATCAAATAAAATATTTATTTATTTTCCACACACATTTTTACGATATGGTGACTTTGCTTTTGTGCCATGGAAACAGTCTCTTTAACAATGGAAGCATGCTTTATGGCCTGTAAACATATCCTTCCACGGAAGCATCTGATTTAGGCTATATATTCTAAAATTAAAATATTTTAAGATTATACATTGTTGTAAAGGAAACATATATTTTATAAATGGAAACATAGGTTCCCAAAGAAACCACGTTAAAGCACAACAAGAAAGATTAAGCGCCAAAATAAACCGATCGAACATGCATGAAATATTATAGTTGTTCTTACAAAAAGAATAAAAAATGATTAAAATAGCCCTATTTACAAGTTGATTATGGACAAGAACTGTGCGCGTCATGAGCTCCCCATTGTAAATGGTATGATCGGCAACTTCAAGTTGTCTAGTCTCAGCTCGACCCACTCAACCTCATTGCAACACCATTCAAATTACTGCCACCATAGAGCACATCCTAGACTCGGGTGGAGCAAAATGTGTGGACAATAGAAGCATTCAGTTAGAAAGAAGGAAGCACATATTGATAGTGGTTGACACAAATATTCACTTAAAGATCAAAATGTATGTACAACAAAAATGCACAAGTAGAAGCAACATCGGCAGTGGTTGAAGCACATCTTAGTAGTGGTTGATGCATAAAAGTGTGTGTTATGTCTATGTTTGTACAATAAAAGTAGTATACGCTTATAATGGTTGATCCCAAAATTCAATACCACAGAAACATATGCAAAAAATAAAACTAGGAAGCATGGACCTTCTTTTTGGATGTATATAAAACATATGCAGCAACTTCATATTTAATGTATATAAAACACACCGAAGCATGGGTCTACCTCTTGGATGTAGGCAATCTGTTTTTACGAATTAATTAATAGCACACAATTCAATAGCTAATATAAAATATAATCTGAAACATGAAAGAGTATGAAGTACTTCCAAAAAGAAAAACAGAAGAACAGTAAAAACTAATTTCACAGACTGATTGTGGACTTTTGCCACAAACTGCTATTTGGACTGAAGTACAACATTATGGAAGCATCAATTTCATGTTATCTAATATAAAACACAAGAGTATAAAAATAATGTAAGCATAGTCGAAATGCCACAAATTGTATAAATGAAGAAGCACATGTACAAAACATATGAATCATAGATATTTCGAAGCATCATATTCATACAATTCTACAGAACAGAAGGGGCAGTGGTTACAATAGGAAAAAGATGTAGAACTTGAGAAGCATGGCTGTATTGCCAATCCATCTAAACATACAAAGCACGTATCTGATATATATGAAGCACTGAAAACCGAACCTAGGGGATACAGATTGATGGCTTATGCCAATAGTTGATGGAGTCTACATCACATGAAGCATCATATTCATACAATTCTACAAAACAGAAGGGACAGTGGTTACAATAGGAAAAAGATGTTGAACTTGAGAAGCATGGCTGTATTGCCAATCCATCTAAACATACAAAGCACGTATCTGATATATATGAAGCACTGAAAACCGAACCTAGGGGATACAGATTGATGGCTTATGCCAATAGTTGATGGAGTCTACATCACATGGTTGTGTGGCCGGTGCTAAGGTGTGCTCGCGCATGATCCAGTCGAGCTGCCGCAACCACATCCCACTCGATGCGTACGGCAGCTGATCGTACTCCAGTGGTCTGCGCTGCGTGATCCTAGGTGAGGTGAGACGCGCTGGCGATGGTAGTCACGGCCGCCTAATGCCGGGATGGCGCACCAGGGAGGTGGAACCGAGACCGGGCCAAAGAGTAGACGCTGCAGTGGATCAGATTTGGCCGGCGATGTCGGGTTATCGACGGGATTGTGAGCTCCGCGGTGAGTGAGTTGGAAGTAGGGTGATTAATCAGGGGAGATATGGAACGAGCGTGAGATTAGGTTGAGATTACGGGAAGATGGGCGCGTGGAACTTTCTTAATTATTCTTTGAAAGGTAATGATCGTAGGATGAACAATGGATGAACGGACCACAATAGGTCTGATGTTTTTCTCCTGCCACACGTACGACGGGGAGCGTTTCCCTTTGATATACATCAGTGACCAAAATGTATGCCACAACAATAGATGTCCCAGCCTTATCTTAACAATCAATTTTTTTGCATCGAACAAAGGCATCATTAATTTATAAAGTAACATCAGCTTTTTAAAGTATTGTGCACCCATTTTTTATGTTCCAATATTCTGACGACATGGCTACGTTTTCTGGTTGATGTTTACATGCAACCAATGGGGGCAAAAGAAATGGTTCTCCAAGCAAGAGATTATGAACATATATGGATGTATATTACCGAAATAAATTCCCCACAATTAAACATTTTTCTTTGACGAATCCAATATAACTGATGAATTTCTTAAAAATTCAGTCATTGACTACACATGGAATCAAAGTGCATCTCTACTTTCTTAAAAAAACTGCATATGGACGTGAATGGTTTCCTAAAGTGTTGGACCAAACATGTTCGATTGGATTGTGCTAGGAACTGGATCAAGTCATAAACTAACTTATAAACTGAAAAGTAGGATGCTTCTATTGTATTAAGAAAACATGAGGAAAACATAACAAAACTCATAGCTACATGAAAATTAATAGAGTTACCCACTCATTTCACTCAGATGCCAAGTATATTGGATTTGCTCTGTGTTATACAATTTTCCTTTGACGTATATATAGGAAAATTAATAGACTTATCCACTAATTGGTGCGTCCGTGAAACCTTTGCTTGGTTCTCTAATTCACTTGATAAAGTTAAAATTCTTTTGAGTGAATAAAAACTGTCGGGATGGCTTCTTATCAGCCTGTCTAATTGCACTCTTGTCGGCACGATGAACTCATACCCAGCTGATAGTTGAGGCATATAAAAGCAGAAAAAACATGTATGTACAACAAACGCAGGTGATTACCACCATCCATGTTTTTCTAGCATATTTATGGGCATCCAAGGTTTTACGCCTGTTCTTCAAGAAGATGCGCATGGGCAGATATCTTGATGAACTGAAGCACTGGCGATAGCAGAAGGATTGATGAACACTGGACATAAACATTGTCGATGCAATATTCAGTCAAAGCTTTTTGTCACCAATGTGGGAGAGCCATGACTCATGCAAAGTGCTAGTCTGGAATTCACATTCATCCACCCATGCGTGCTATTGTAACTGCACGAATAGCCATAACCTCCCGAAGATATAGTCCATGCAATTCTGTAGGACCTAGCAAGGTTAAAACTTGGAAATTGGGATCAAAGCTTGGTGTGAAAGACAAATATGAGAGTTTGATTGGATCGTACCTGCTTGAGAACTACGGAATATATCTAGACATTTTCCCCTATGAGCTGCAAAGTACTTCCTGCTGAACATCGGGCCATTGTTCACATGGTGCTGCATTTTTTATCCAGATGGGTCAAACTTTGATATCCAATGCAATGCGTATATTACCAAATCGAAGATTCGAATCCCCGTCGGGGGTCCGAGGAGTGAGCTTGGAGGAGGGAGGAGACGCAAACTGAACCGAACCTGCCAGAAGGGGCGGGATGAGATCGCCGCCACGCTCTTGACAACAGCGCCACACTCACGCACGCATGCAATGGGAGGAAATGGCGACGTCGGCGGACTGCGCGATGAGGGCGAGGCGGCGCGTCGGCCTTGTCGGCGTCGAGGCGGGAGACGAGGAGCGCCGGCATGGCGGCGGCGTCGTGAGATCTGCCCATCCGCCCCACCAATCGCGAGGCCTCCGCGCCGCTCGCCTGCAGGCTGCATCCCGAACACCCCCGAATCTCACCGGCCGCAACGACGAGGATCTCGGCGGCCGCCGCGTTTCACTTTGGACCATTGATACGCCGTGCCATGGGTAGTGTGCGCAATCCTGCCGCCGCCACGCCGGTGGAGACGGAGGAACGCCGGTGGAGATCAAGTGACGCCGGTATTCTTGCAAGCACCTTCCATAGTCGCTTCCACCGCTGCAGATCCCGTGCCCTGTCCTAGACATGCGTTGCAGGTCCACCTTGCGGGCATGGCAAAAGGAGGCGGCCGTGGCACAAGATCCATGACCGGGCGGCACAAGATGGAGGTAGAGGGTGTTGGGTAACGTAGCATAAATTCAAAATTTTCCTACGCATATTCAGATCTTCCTATGGAGAGACCAGCAACGAGAGAGGGGTAAGAGCATCTTCATACCTTTGAAGATCTCTAAGCGGAAGCGTTGCTAGAACGCGGTTGATGGAGTCGTACTCGTAGCGATTCCGATCTAGTGCCGAACAACGGCACCTCCGCGTTCAACACACGTGCAGCCCGGTGACGTCTCCCGCACCTTGATCCAGCAAGGAGGAGGGAGAGGTTGGGGAAGAACTCCAGCAACACGACGGCGTGGTGTCGATGGAGAGACGAGGTCTCCCGGCAGGGCTCCGCCAAGCACCGGCGGAGAGGAGTTGGAAGAAGAGCAGGGCTGCGCCGAGAGAGAGGGAAAAACCGTGTGTCTCAATGGCCAAAAGTGCCCGATATATATAGGAGGAGGGGAGAGGGGGTGCCACCCCTAGGGTTCCCACCCTAGGGGGTGCGGAAGCCCCCCCCCCCCCCAAGATGGGAGGTGCGGCGGCCAGAAGGGGGGGAGGGGTGGCGCACCATCTGGTGGGCCTTAGGCCCACCTGGCCTAGGGTTTGCCCCCCTTTTCTCTCCCTTGCGCTATGGGCTGAGTGGGGAGGCGCACCAGCCCACCTAGGGGCTAGTTCCCACCCCCACTTGCCCCATCTAGCCTCCCGGAGTCGTTGCCCCCCTTCGGTGGTCTCCCGGGGCCACCTCCGGTGGTCCCGGTACGTTACCGGTGATGCCCGAAACACTTCCGGTATCCGAAACCATCCGTCCTATATATCAATCTTTACCTACGGACCATTCCAGAGCTCCTCGTGACGTCCGGGATCTCATCCGGGACTCCTAACAACTTTCGGTAACCTCGTATAACAATTCCCTATAACCCTAGCGTCATCGAACCTTAAGTGTGTAGACCCTACGGGTTCGGGAGACAGGCAGACATGACCGAGACACCTCTCTGGCCAATAACCATCAGCGGGGTCTGGATACCCATGGTGTCTCCCACTTGCTCCACGATGATATCATCAGATGAACCACGATGTCAAGGATTCAATCAGTCCCGTACACGATTCCCTTTGTCTGTCGGTATAGAACTTGCCCGAGATTCGATCGTCGGTATACCTATACCTTGTTCAATCTCGTTACCGGCAAGTCTCTTTACTCGTTCCGTAGCACGTCATCGTGTGACTAACTCCTTAGTCACATTGAGCTCATGATGATGTTCTACCGAGTGGGCCCAGAGATACCTCTCCGTCACACGGAGTGACAAATCCCGATCTCGATTCGTACCAACCCAACAGACACTTTCGGAGGTACCCTTAGTGCACCTTTATAATCACCCAGTTACGTTGTGACGTTTGATACACCCAAAGCACTCCTACGGTATCCGGGAGTTGCACAATCTCACGGTCGAAGGAAAAGATACTTGACATTAGAAAAGCATTAGCATACGAACAATACGATCTAGTGCTAGGCTTAGGATTGGGTCTTGTCCATCACATCATTCTCCCAATGATGTGATCCCGTTATCAATGACATCTAATCCCATGATCAGGAAACCATGATCATCTATTGACTAACGAGCTAGCCAACTAGAGGCTTGCTAGGGACACATTGTGATCTATTTATTCACACATGTATTACTGTTTCCTGTTAATACAATTATAGCATGAACAATAGACGATTATCATGAACAAGGAAATATGATAATAACCATTTTATTATTGCCTCTAGGGCATATTTCCAACAGAGGGAGGGGCGGCGGCGGCGAATTTTCTGGGAGGGAGGAGAAAAACGAGATCGGGAGGAAGGGGAGGGGGAGACGGAGGAGTGGGACGTGGGGTGTATGTTTCTGTTTTTGTTTTTCTGTTTTTTTAGAAGAAAACGTGGCGAGCGGTGGGCACGGTAGGTTGGATCGTGCGAGGGAGTGGGACAGGGTATCGATCGCCAGGTGGGGAATGTGGTCGAACCATCACGACGACGACAGATCCCCCTTTAATAGTAGAGATCAGAAAGCATCGTGCAATACTCAATGGGAATTATTTTTTGAACCTGAAGCAACATATTTACCTCCTTTTGTTCATCGAAGCTTTTATAAGTCACCACATCTACATGTGTCAAAGCTAGTCTACTACATCCTCCTTTCAAATTTATATGGCTCAAAATTTAAATCTCATCAACCAAGGTGAATTGTGAGTGGATGACACTAGTTTGAACTAGCCGATGAAATATTTCTCATATATCCGATTTTTGAAGCAATAGATGTGTAGCACCCTTCCTTTCGTTGGACTTGCATGGTGCATGTAGAAAAAGATGCATGCATAGCCACTAATTTCCTTTCTCTTATTTCTATGAATTAAATATGATGTGGGACTCAAAGCACTTTAACTTAATTAGGCTCAAAATAAGCCTAATATAATAAAAATTTGAAATTTTTGAGATGAGCCCTATAAACCGAAAAGGAGGGAGTATCGTGGAGAAATGTCCCTAACTTTTACACCTCAACATAATTCTAAGTACCCAGTTGTCTTTTAATGTGGCAATTTTAATTCCCGAAATGATCGGCTTGTTATGTAATATCACCTCTATTATCTTAATTTTTTGCAAGGGGTGAGCATGATGAGTGCCTTAGTCTACCTCTTGATTCCGAGTATTGGTGGTAATCTTCTACCATTCCTTAATCGTTTCAAGTCCAACCCACAAGGTGGGTCAAGAATTTGGCAAACCAAGACAATCCTTGATAGTAATGGCAAGCTCACAGACATATAAAAGCATGTAAAATCATAGATTAAGGTGCCAAAGATGCCGTATTTTTTTTTCTTCAAAAAAATACTATAGAAAACCACCACACATGAAGCATCGCGCCACCGCCAAGCCTAGGATTAAGGGAAGGTAGATCCTCCCCTACTTGATAGCATTCTATATTCTTTATTGATAATTGGAAATAAAAGAGCGTGTGGTCTTCTTTGTCCCTAGTATTTTCTTGCAGCGAGAACAAAAGCCACAATTTGACCACCCTTGGTGTTGAAGGTGGCCCGCCATCCAAATACCACATTCATCCACAAGCCATATAATAAATATGTATCTTGGAGCCGCCTAGGCCTATTAGATCATGGGGATTATCATAATCTTCATTGCTCCAATGGAACGCAATATTTGAGCAAGGAGATGTAGGCTATGGAGGGTTGTATACTTCCACATGATAAAGTCATTTGTTGTCAAAGAAAGGTGTTGCTTGTGTGAATTTACGGTATCTTGAAAGGGGTGAGAAATTAGTGCATCCTTTTAGGGTCTCATGGTTGGAATCTTCTGGAATATTAGGGGTCTTGACAAGATGGCAAAACACAGTGCCTTTCCGGTTTAATACTTAAATATAAATCTAATTTTAGTGGGTCCCAAGAAACTAAGAGGGGTCATTTTTCCTATTCTTTTCACAAAACAATTGGAAATAACATAATTTTTTCTTGACATATGTTGCCTTCCACTAATGTCGCTAGAGGTATTTTGCTGACTACCAATGAAGTTGTTTTTGAATTAATTCTGGCATTTTTAAAACTTACTGCCTTATTGCTACTTTAAAAGGAAGGAGGGTGGTTTTTGTTGGCACCTAATCATTATTTATGGTACAACTTATGTTGAGTTCTAAGATATACTTTATTTTTGAGTTACATGAGGTTATGGGCTTGGCCTGCCCTTTTTGGTGGGGATTTCAACCTTATTAGAGAAGCTAAGGATAAATCTAATGGCACTATTAATAATAGTTGGGCAATTTTGTTCAATGCTTGCATTAAAAATGGGATTTAATGACAATTATAATTTCTGATAGTGCTTTTACTTGGAGTAACAATCAAAGGAACCCTATCATCATGATTTTAGGTTTGAAAAGTGGTGATTATCTCATTATGATTTTAATAGTTGGCCCGCCATCCAAAAGTTGTAGTTATCTCATCCTTTTATGTTCTCCTTTTTCCCCTCTGGTGTTGACACTTGGCAATTTAAAATTAAAATATTTAGGAAAAAGGTGAAATGATGAGCATTAGTACTGATGTACCTTCTAGAAAAAGGAAAATGATTTGCTTATAGAATTTGAAATATTCACTATTTTCTTTGAAAAATTGAAGTGTATGATGTTGATCATAGAAGGATGAAAGATATTAAGGATGAATTGAAAGGGATATGGAGAAAACAGGAAACTACCATGTGGCAAAGACATAGAAACATTTACAGAAGGTGATAGAAACACAACTTAATTTAAAGCCTTAGCTAATCTGAGGAGAAGTAAGAATCATATTTCCTTGCTTAAAGGGATAATGGACCTATGTCCTCCTATATCTATATGTTGGATGTAGCTAGTAAGTTTTACAAGAACATTTTGGCTTTGAATCTAAACCCGATGTTCATTTGGGTGATTCTTTTTGGTCCGATCAAGAGAATATTAATGATTTGGAACTAGAGGAGATCAATAAACCATTTTACAAGGAAGAGATCAATAATGCAATTATGGGATCTTATTCCAGCGATGCACCTGACCCTGATGGACTCTCTTTCTTTTCTATCCAAAATTTTGGGATCCAATTGAAAATACATTATGGCTTTAGTGATGGATTTTGAAAATGTTTGTTTGTAGTTTGCTAGACTAAACTGTGTTATTATTACTTTGATACAAAAATAACCTAACGCTAAAGAGATGAGAAACTTTAGGCCAATTAGTTTAATCAAATGCTTTGTTAAGATTTTAGTAAAAGCTATGACTAATAGCTAGGTTTCCTCCCATATGGGATGGACTCTTGTCTCGTTGCCATACTGCTTTTGTGAAAATGGGGTATATGCTTGAGACTATTATCACTTCTCATGCGACTATACGTGAACTCCGTCAATCTAAAATCCCTCGTGTGATACTTAAATTAGACTATAAGAAAGATTATGACATGGTGATCTAGGATTTCCTTGTGGAAATGCTCTTCTTTCGGGGATTTGGTATTAAATGGACTAGTTGGGTTATGAGTCCTATTCAGAATTGCTCTTTATGTGTTACACTGAATTGTTTGAACGGTCCTTCATTTATTAGTGGCAAACGGTTGACGCAAGGGGATTACCTTCCCCCAATCATTTTTAGTTTAGTTACAGATGTTTTCTCTCGTATGCTTGTTAAAGATGCGAATAACAATGTAATATATCGGGTTCCCTCCAAGACTGTTCCTGTGGTATCATGATTTTACAATATATTGATGATACCTGGTTGTTCCTTGATCCTAACCTTGATAGTGACAATAATGTCAAATGCTTGACTTCATGTTTTTTATACTCTCTATGGGATGAAAATTAACTATCAATATGGATAATGAGATTTCTAGAGTTTTTGCCCAAATTTCCTGTTGTAAGTGGAGCTCTTTTCCTTTGAAGCACTTAGGAGTTCCCTCGCACTTTGCTAAACTTTGTAGAGGAGACCTTCAACCTATTATAGATAAACTTCTTAAAAGAATATGTGGTTGGTGAGGTAAATTACTCACTTATGAGGCTAAACTTGTTTTCCTTCATACTCGTATTGCTAATATTCCCATTTACCTCATGTCCATAACCAAGTTCCCTAAATGGACTATGAAAGCCATTACTTCTTAGCTGGCCCACTTCCTGTGGGGTAATATGGTTGATGTACACAAATATCATCTCGCTAGTTGGGGACTTATGTCTCATGAAAAAATACTTTTGGTGGGCTACAGATTCCAAATTTTAAGAGAATTTAACTTGTCTTGTTAGCTTCTTGGGCTAAGAGATATTTTTGGTGGTGATAAGAGTTGGTTATCCCTTTTGTATTATAAGTACCATACTAACAAACCCAATGTTCCCTGTTCTAGATCTATTGGTTCTCCTTTTTGGAAAGACTTCACATGGGCTTTGGATGGGGTTAGAAATTTTTATAAATGAATTCTGGGTAATGGGTGCAACCTTTTGATTCTACTTGATGTGTGGGCTGGGGATATCGCCTTGAAACCCAATTCTGGGGCATTTGTTTTAACATTGCCAACAACAAAATTGCACCGTGCCAAGATTTGGAATGATAAGGCCTTAAATTAACTTCTAGAAGATCTTGTTGGTCCAAAGTAGGCATTCTTATATCAACTGAAGTATGTATCTTCATGAAATAAGGGCTAATATTCTACTTCAAAGATAGGAGAAGCTTTAAATCCAGTCAGTCCAGCTAGAAGTTTCACTAACTACTTACGGAACCAGGGACCAGACAGAGTTATGATTGGTGTGTGTTGATGTTTCCTTCATAGAGAAATGGAATGAGCCTTTTTACATATTCTGCTAAACTTTATACCTACTAATGACATAAACATATTTGGAATCTTGAAGCTTGTGGGAATTATTCTACAAAATCTTTTTACAACAAAATCAATCCGGTGGGGTGTCTACCCCTGTTTGGGACAAATTTAGGAAAATAACCGTTCCACGCAGATATCTAGTGTTTGTGAGGTTGGTGATTCACAATAAAAATCTGACTAGGGATAATTTGAGTAAAAACCAACATTTAGATGATTTGACTTGCCTCTTTTGTAATGAGAATGAATAGTTGATCACTTACTTTTTGGTTGCATTATTGCAAAACATGTCTAGAATAATACTCCTATTGCTGAAGCTTTTCAATTTGTCTCTCCCTGCAATGTGACTATGTTACTTGTGTATGGCTTGTGTTACTTCCATCTGGAGCTGTTGGACTATGCAAATTGCTTTGTGTTTTCGGGGAGTTGTATGGAAGGATATCCGGATTTTCTCAAAAAAGTAAGTGTGGTCATGCATCAATGGACGATTCTGTGCTTGGATGCTCAATCATAACTAATGAAGTATTGCTTGCTACTACTGGATCAAAGAAGAGAAGAACCCGTGAGGATCGCCTGGTGATGAAGAGTAAAGCGGGCACCGGGATTGATCGACTGAGCTACTACTATATGAGAGCCCATTCCAGCTGGTGTTGATGATCATGTAAAGCTAGCACTAGCTGATGAATTTCCTTGATCATGTTACTGGTTGTTGTACTTGCGAACCCCGTGCCTGGCTCAACCACTTTGGCAATGCTCGAGCGTTGTGATCTTTCGTATGTTTTTTTTGCGGAAGTCTCTTTCGTATGTTGTTTGCCTCGTTGTTAATGAAAATGAGGTAGGGGAACACCCTTTCTTAAAACAATACAGAGCACGTGAAATTGGATGTCGAGTATCTGCTCCCAAGCTTGCTCCGTGAGAACGGAATAATAAAAATAAAGAAAATAAAAAAATAATGTGGTAAACTTTCATGAAAGCATTTTGGTTTTCTTGTCGTAAGAAAAACAAATCGATGCTCATAAAATGTTACTTTTGAAAGCATTTTGGAGTTTTGTTTTTTGTTTTTTTTTGTCATGACTTCCAAAAATGTCATTTCATGATGAGTTTTGTCAAGCATACAAAATATTTGTCAAAGTTTGCCATACAAAAAAAAAGTTTTTCTATAGACTGTTTCTTGATTTTACTGCTCATTCTAGACTCACATGAACTCGGAAGCAGAAGGGGACAGTCGGTGTGAAATAACCTTTTTCACACTGAAGAAATTAGTGCGTGTGAAAAATTAGTTCCCTCTTTCTCTCCACCTCTGTTCTACTCCATAGGCCCGTGAAAAAAGAGTACTTACACTCTACTAGATGCACAGTACCATAGTCATTGGAAAAGAGAAAAGCACCGTGGGTTTTTGAACGGCGGCAGTGCTCCATAGGCCCGGCGGTGCGATTGAGCAGTAAAGTCGCCGGAGTGAATGGCGAGTTTACTGCGACGAGCCGTACCAGCAGAAGCAGCTAGGCTAGCATCAAGGGGGCGCGGGGTAGCAGTAGGTAGTCAGAGTTGGGGCGCATAAACAATTACTCCTACTGCATTTGTTTATGGGCGGGCTCAGGAATGAGCTTTCCAGTGCCAGAGAAATTCCTCCCACACCAGCTCACGTCCCTGCAGCCTTTGCGATCGCACATCACAGCCCCTCTGTTTATTGCTGTCACCTGTGTGGGCTGCGGTAGTATGAGAGGAGTGTGGGCAGTACCAGGGCACCCCCTTGATTCAATTGCACATGGGTGTAATTTATGTCAAATCTGGTCCATCTGGTTAAAGCCACCCCTGCCCATGAGTAGGTCACGGTCAATGGTGAATTCACTGGAAAGACAGATGATCAATCAATTGTGTTTTGGTACAACTAATTAAGGTGCGAAAATGTGATATCAAAAATCAGTTTTGCTAAATCTCATGGGCCCGGCATTTCCCCGCGTCCGTCGATTTTCTACTATGCACGAGACCAAAGGTGGGGATGACATGAGGATCGACAACTATGAGCATCGGCCAGCCGAAGCTGTGCTAGGACCTCGCCGGAAATGGAGACGATGCTGTGAAGAAAATTAACGGAGGACGGGCGTGTGGGGGTCGTCGGGGTTGGTTAGAGGGATGGTGGTGCGCTAGGCAGTAATAACGTGGGGGGAGATTGAGGAGAGGTGCGCGGTAGCGCCCGCTAGTCATGGGTGGCGGATGATGGTGGTTTTAGGAGGGGTAGGCTGGGAACGTGCGTGCGGATGAAGAGAAGACGGAGGTTAAAGAAGTATAGTGTATTATCTATTTTGGATCGTTGGATGGCGATCTAGCGGTTCAGAACAAAAGTGTGATGCAATAAATCCGCTCTGGGAATGAGCTTAGGGTTTTTTCTTTGAAGAAAGCTTAGGTTTCTGAACAGTTAACCCATATGTTTATTAATAGATGATATTGGTACTGATACATTTTTTCCATATATGTACCACCAAATTTCAAGACAGCACAGGCAGATGATGGTTTGGAGAAGAGATAGCAAGTCTGCATGTGCTGGGAAAAGGTGAAACATGCACGTAATTAGCTAGGATCAAGACAGGCAGGTGCTCGTGAGCTCGAGACGATACCTTGAATGAGATGGGTGCCGAGGAAAAGATGCCAAAAGATGTGCAATTGCGCTGCATGCGCGCGCTTTAATTCCCCCACGGGAAGCTGGAGATCACCATCTGACACTTGCCATGAAGATCGAGGCGCCCCTGGTCAGGAGATATGGCGCACCCAGCCACCCCAGATATCCTGTCATTCTGACTACCGCAATGGCATGTGTGTCTCCCATCGTCCCCTCCATGTTCTTAGGGCATCTCTAA
This sequence comes from Hordeum vulgare subsp. vulgare, assembly GCF_904849725.1. Taxonomy (NCBI): domain Eukaryota; kingdom Viridiplantae; phylum Streptophyta; class Magnoliopsida; order Poales; family Poaceae; genus Hordeum; species Hordeum vulgare. The sequence goes on along the minus strand of NC_058522.1, from coordinate 561,100,434 downwards.
TCGAAAAGGAGAATAGAGGGATTGTTGAAACAGTTGTTTATGTTACATGTATTATTAAGCCTTATGAGCGAGTATATATTGGGTACAAGACTTGGAGCCCAAAAAGCCTCTCCTACAGATAAGGTAGGAGACGGATTACAAATCCTAGACTACCAAATACATGTAGCGTTGCGAACAACAGGAGCGTCGCGGACGGTCAGACTGGAGAGAATAACAGTCGACGGGCTGCCCCCCCCCCCCCCCCCCCCCCAGTCGGAGCGGGAGCGTCGAGGACGGTGTCGCATCGCGGACGCGTGGACTGTAGAGGAAGCCGATGAGTTGCTCAAGCGAGGTGATAGCCCTTTGTGTCGATGTCGAGGTTGCCGAGAGCGTAGGGTGGTGTAGCCGTGCTCGAGGTAGCCGTGCGAAGAATGCCGTGGTCGATGTCGAGTCGGGGTAGCCAGTGTCGAGGAAGTCGCCGTGGAGCCGCGGACGCAAGGAGGCGCCGAGTTAGTCATAGGCGCAGTGGTGTCGAAGTAGTGGTGCGCCAGGAAGAAGACGTTGTTGAGACGCGTCGCACCGAGTTTGGCAAGCCTGGGACACATCATGGATGAAGGCACGCATCGGTGTTGCCAGCACCGCGCATGCGTAGACGGACGAAGTCGATGTTGACGATGCGTCGCTCCAAGTTTGCCAGGCCTGGGAACACACCGGGGACGAAGGCACGCGACGGTGTTGCCATTACCGGGCATGCATAGACGGAACCTGCACACAACTTGTACGCCATATCAAGGAGGCTAGCAGAGAAGGACTCGACGACGGTTGCGGTGCAAACCGGCGGGAGCCGATGTTGCCCGTGGTGGTCAGAGTAGACGAAGTGGTCGGGGTAGACGACGTCGACGTTGGCGATGAGCTGGTTCTGGACGAAGATGAAGGAGGTGGACGGGCGGTGCGGCCCGGGTGAATGAGCTGCAGCAACGCCAAAGGAGAGCAGCGGCGGTGGCCTGATGGAGGCAGCATCGGCTGGTTAGGAGCGCGGCGACGATGCTCGAAGTAGGCGAGGAAGAGCCGGACAGCATGACGAAGACCGGCGCGGACGATGGCGTTCCCACGTCGAAGGAGACGGCATGGCGCATACCACAGGAAGTCGACGCGTGGGGACGGCAGAGTGGACCGTGCGCCGCGTTGCTACGACCCTAAGGGGCGACGAAGCGGCAACGCACGGGACGGGGCGACGGCAGGAAGACCTCAGGGTGGCGGCGTAGACCGCGTGCCGCAACACTACGACCCGAAGGGGCAACGCAGCGGCGGTGTGCGGGTCGATGCGGACACGGGGACAGACTCGGGTGGCGGCGGGGACCGCGTGCCGCCACACTACAGCCCGACGGGGCGGTATAGCAGCGGCTCGCAGGTCGGGGCAACCGCGGGGAGAACCACTGGGCGGCGGCGCCGCCGCCCGACGGGGCAACACGGTGGCAGCCCATTGCTCGATCGATGGAGGGGCGCGTTGTACTCGCGACGGCCTTTACAGGACCTGCGGAGGCGCATGCAACCGACTGATCAGGTCAGTCGCACGCACGCGAATGGAGTCGATCGCGGTGGGCGGGTGATCAATCAGATCACGCACGAGGTCAGGGGCGCTGCTCGGTGATGATGACGGCGCCGTGGACGACGAAGCTGGGTGGCCGAGCAGACCAAGGCGACGGCGGTCAACGGGGAACTGCATGCTAGAGGAGGCAAACGATGGGCCGAGGAGCCCGAGACACCTGACATGCGTGTCGCAACGGACGAGGCAGCCGACAGGCCCGACGCAGCGGGTAGCCAGACAACCTGCGAGACCAAGGCAGTCAGGAGGCCCAGCAGTCGGCGAGGGGGCCGACAAACCGGTAGTCCTATAGCAGGCGACGATGCCGAGGCGGCCGGCGATTGGAGGCGGAGACGGTGTGTGATGCAGGATCCTGATTGGGCACGTGTGACAACGAACAACACGGAGCGACGGGCAGGCAGACGCGCGAACGACGACCGGGACGGGCCGCTGTGTCGCGCGAGGCCACCAGGTCGCAACAGTGGTCGGGGTCGCGCCGTTGGTGGCGACGTCCGGCGCAGGACGACGGGCGGGGAGTCAGGCGGGCGTCGGCCGCGATGGGCCGACGTGGTGCGCGAGGCCACCTGGTCGAAGAAGTGGCCGGGGTCGCGCCATTGTCGTAGTAGAGGCACGAAGGTGTCGACAGCGGCGGCGGGCGACGCAACCCGTTCTTAGATAGAAAAATCAAAAAGGAAGAACGCCAATCAAGAGACCGCGAAAAGAGAGAAAACTCGGATCAAGAGATCGGGAAATAGACTCTCTAGGGTAGCTGGTCAACATGACTGGCGGACGAACCCTAGGTACGGGCGGTGCAGCCCCCGGCGGCGGTCATGGAGGCCGACCGCCCCGGGGGCGGCGCGCGGTGCGGAAGCTGTGGCGGCGGCTATGTCAAGGAACTTGCAGCAGATACCATGTTGAAGGGAAGAATAGAGTGATTGGTGGAATAGTTATGATGGATGTATTATTGAGCCTCATGGGCGAGTATATATTGGATACAAGATTTGGAGGGCAAGAAGCCTCTCCCAGAGATAAGGTAGGACACGGATTACAAATCCTAGACTACCAAATACATGTACACCAAATATATCTCTAACACCGACTTCTAAAACGCCCATAATCCTATGGATCACACGGTTTAAACTTATGTTGTCATTTAACGTGGTCTTGCATCGATCCGTTTGATGGTTTGGATGTACTTTTTCAGCTAACTTGACCCACTAAAACCCGTCTTCCATGTTCACGTGCTTTCTTGCTGAAGCCAGCTACATGCCTTCATCCCAACCCAGAGCGAACACGACCACTCTAGCTCACCGATCGAGAGCGCCGCCCGTTGGTCCCCCGACACGACACGCCTTCTCTCTACATTGAAACAACATCCGTCCTACCTGCCTACCTCAATTTAACCGACACTTGTGTCAAGCAACCTACTCCAGCGCCACGAGCACCACAGATTCGTTCCAATGCCGCCCCGTATTAGACGCCTCTCTCATTGCCTCCTCGCATCTGCCCGCTACATAATAGTGGCCAGGCTAGACAAGAACCACACCCCGCCTCCACTCTCTCCATCTCATCCTTTTACAATACCCGCCATGGTCTCCAATGAGTAGAAGGAGTTCTCCGGCATTGCAATAGTTATGGCCTCCGACGAGCAGAAGGAGTTCTTCGACATTGCAAAGGCTTAGGTTGCCCGACGATCAAGCCCAATAGAGGTTGGCCATCGGATCCAGTGCCATCGCCCATCGCCCATCACCACCCCCTCCTCGGCCATCCAGGCTGGCCAACTTCGTCTCCCGACAAATCCGTGCGAGCAATTGCGGCAAACTTGTCAGGAAGGTCGGGATAGAAACCATATTTGTGGAGGCCAGCACGTCTCTGGCCATAATGGACAACGAGGAAACGTAGATCATGAGAGTACGCCGTCGTTGGGTGCCAAGAAGGTGACCACCATCGTGTCGCCGGGGTACATAGCCGGTGTCTTGCTCGGCGAGCGGAGACATAGACCACGGCGGCCGTCTCCTCCCCCCTCCCGGCCCGAAAACCAACTAAGATTCGAGCTTTACGGAGACGAAGGGACACTACTCTTCCCCTCTCGATGAAGCGTAACCCTTCAGGGCTACCGCAGTCTGACGATTGGGCTGGCAGACATGCGGAAGACCTTTCGTGGAGTGGAGATCCGCCAAGACCCGCTTTATACTAGGTTTCGCACAGTTCGGTAGAGTTTAGTTGAAATATGTGTGAATGTAAATATTTTCGTCCGGTTTGAATAAAAATCATTCGGTTTGTATGTAATTCATTCGGTTTATTTAAATTTGTTTTGAATTCTATGCGGGTAACATTGGATGGATGCCTCTCGCATCCATGTCCATGGACATATGCGGTGTTTGTTTGCGGTTAAGTGTTGGAGATGCCCTTACTTTCATTTTTTTTATCCAACTCGGCTAAAATTCAAATGAATGTCTTTCGCTTCTCCAACTCATATTCTTGCAACTACAAGTTTTTGGCCACGTCTCCTTTTTTTTGTGTCTGGCATGTCAGAGCTGCGGCTATGCAGAAGTGCTACCTTTGAGGATATGGTTAGGACCCGTGATATATTTCAACATCACTGACGAAGAGGACGTAAATAGGGTGGTGAATCGATGACTTAAAGGTTATGGCTGCGGCTACCATGTACCATATGTAGTCCGTCGTATCTAATCAAGAAGAGGTATCTGATAAAGAAGAGGAAAGTAGGATGTAGATGTCGAGGGTTTCGGTGGTGAGGAGAAGGAGGAGGGACAATCCCGGGGAGAGGTAAATGGCGCAAGAGGGTGGTGAGAGGATGAGACATAAGTTATCATTGGGGGTATTTTTGGAGTCCACATGGGTTTGGAGGAATCGCCTTATCCGGGTAACAATAGGAAAATAAAGCGATGTCACCGTGGGCATTCGATACCGAGGATAAGGAGGGAGAGGAAGGGAAGATCATGAGCGAAAAAGGTGACAAATGAAGACAAAAGATAGAAAAATGCGATTGTTATCCAATAAAAGTCTGCCATAGTTAGGGTTTAAGAATTAAATTGCACAAAGTTCATATGAACCAGTTAGTTATATGTAAAAGGGGGATCTTGTTCAAGAATTGTAGGCCTGTTCGATCAAATGTACCACTTTTCCAATGCATGTAGTACTAGTTGGAAATGTGGTTATGTTATACGAATATATAGGTTTTCCGGCACTGGTGTGTACGTACTGAAGCGGTTCCTGGGGGCCAACCCTTTTATGACCGTAGTACAAACATTCACTGGATTGTTGGTGCTTGAGTGCTACATTGATGAACATGATTTAGGCACATTCATGTATCGATTTCAATGCTTTGTCGAATCATTTTCCTTCCACGAAGAAACCCATCTCCTCGCCAGGCCATTTTCACTAGCTAGAAGAATAAGGCGCCTAAGATTATTTGAGGATAAATCACTAAAGCTGACCTTCTGATGTGCTAGAGTTTTCTGTACTCACCTTTGTTGCCTTTTCAAACTAGTGTACTTTTTAGCCTTTGATATTACCTTTTCAAACTCTAGCAACAGTCTATGAAGCGAATGATTTGATAATGATTTGAGCACGCATGCATGTACATGCATGCTTGTCTTTATCAGCATTTGACCATGCATAAAATTGGTCAAGGCCTTCTCACATCATGGGCAAATAAACCAAAAGCTAGATCCATGATACCTGACCAAAGCTACCGCCGCTGTCTAATCCCTAGATTTTCACCGTCACCATCAGTTGACGTAAAGGAACACAGTACAACCCTCACTCCCAGGGAGAAAGAATCTGGGAAAACTTTGATCAACACAGTACTGTATCTTCTAAACAAAATTTCTTTTTGCCAAACAAGTTATTTTTGAGCGGACCAAGTACACGCATACATCATGACCGTGACACCGTTACCAGACAGGAGTAAAAATGAGTTTGTACTAGCTCCAGACCTCCAGTGGAGTAGCAGTACATATTGTACCCACACCCACTATCATGTAAATATTTTGGTTTGTGAAAATTTGCAAAGATTCGCTGCTATTGCTTTTGTGATCGCATCTCTCTGTGGTGTGGTCGTCCGGTCACAGGGATTTACATTGATGGGAATGGTTTGCTGTCAGATACCTTACACATGCACGGTATAGCTAGCACTGTACCGGACTTCTCATTTATGCATGGCGAATGCATGCCCTTGTCTCTAGCACTCGTCATGTTGTTATTCATATATGGGGAAATTGAAAATTGTACTGCATGCCTTGTTGATGGAGAGAGGTGAGGTGAGAGGCGTGCATGCATGCATGCATGGTGGTACCAAGTGGTGACACCACACTTTATTAAGCAGGGAATCCATCCATATGCCCATGGAGTACTATTTTTTGAAATTTTTGATTTTGCTATGTTTTGCAAGGAGGGATTCGTGCAAATAGTTGAACTAGTCCACGTGGCCATCCGATGCATGCAGTGGCACCCGCCTAGCTAGCTTGCCAAAACAAAAAAATGTTTGTTTGTTTGGAAGATACTACTAGCTTGCTTCAACTAACAGCAAGAGAGCATGCACAGATCAAAGAGACCCTTCCCCCCCTCCCCCTCCTCCTCTCCCTCTCCCTTCCCCCATGCCTCAAGAAATGTGACAGTTGTCTCATCTCACACACACACAAAAGCATGAGAGAGAGAGAGAGAGAGAGAGAGAGAGAGAGAGAGAGAGAGAGAGAGAGAGGAGCCTCTCACTATAAATACAGCAAGAACCCACCACTAGGACCAATCCATCCTCACTCTCTTCCACCACTACACTCTCTAGCTACACATGCACGAGCTATCTCACCGCATCTCCTATCTCGTTCTCCATCTCCTCCTCTCTTTGGCTAGCTTCTCGGGGCATTGCCTCTTGTCATTTCTTCCCCTCCACCAATTCTCATCGGCGACGGAACTCGCCGGAGTTCACCTGCCGGAAGATCGACCGGGAAGAGGGTAGGGAACAATCCTTGAAGCTCAGGAGGGATAGCGCCTAGGTTTATTGCAACCAACAAGAGGCCGGCTCCCTGCTGGCTCTTGATGGTTCATCGATCTGTTCGTCCGAAGCGCTATCTATCCTGAGCTCCACGGGTTGTTCTTACCATGCACTGCACTGCACTGCACACGCCGTCGCCTGCCTCTCTGCGTGCAATTCCTCTCCATTTGACTTGCCAGTAGAGTACAATTGAATAGAGGTGAGGAGGTACACAGTAGAAGTAATACTTTGCTTTGGCTCACTCTCATGGAAGTACATGCATGGTAGCTAGCTATAGCCTCTGACTTATCTCTGTGCATGCATCCATCCATATTATATGGGTTATTGCCAAGGTAGCTGCCGCTGATCCCATTATTATTTTACCATATCCGTGCATGGGTGGTGAGGTGTTCGTGGTTCAGCCACATGTACTGTGCGCAGGAAGTTGCATGCGTTCTCCTTTGATAAGTCCTATGCATGCATGCATGCATGCAGATGCATATGCATGGGCATCCATGGGATGGCCCTGCCCTGCCTTCTTAACTTGCTACCCTACAAAAAACCGAGTAAATGCCGACCTAACCGATTCATGAGCGTGTTCCAAAGCTTTCAGGAACAATAGAAAACAACAGTAGAGAGCATATATGTTTCATGATTTGTTGGATCCAAAAATAAAAAGTTTTGGCGTGCGTGATGCATTCTTCTTGCTACTCCCTCCTTTCCGATTTATAAGACTCAAATCTAAAATCTCATCAACCAAGATGAATTGGGAGTAGATGACACAAGTTTTAATTAGCCAATGGAATATTTTTCACATATTCAATTTCGAGTCAATAAATGTAGCATCCTCCTTCTCATTGGACTTGCATGGTGGATGTAAAAAATGATGCATACATAGCCACTCATTTCCTTTATCTAAACTCTATGAATTAAATATGACGTGGGACTCAAAGCACTTTAACTCTATTAGACTTAAAATAAGCCTAATATAATGAAAATCTATTTTTTTGGATATGAGCCCTATAAACAGGAAAGGAGGAAAGTATCTACACTAGGGGTTGGACTAGCTAGCGCTAGAGATGCTTCTAACTATTACTCAGTACTAATCTCTGTTTCAAACATACTACTTCATCCGTTCCTAAATATAAAACATTTTAGATATTGCACTATGAACTACATACAGATGTACATAGACATATTTTAAAATGTAGATTCACTCAATTTGTTCTGTATGTAGTCTCGTAGTGTAATCTCTAAAAGGTCTTATATTTTAAAACGAAGGGAGTACTAATTACATGGGTATTTTTTTTGTCATGTAAGAGTGTACCTAGAGGTCTAGATTTTTTTTTGAGCTTCCTAGAGGTCTAGATTAGATGTGTAGCATCTAATCTATGCATACACGTACGCTTGCATGATTTTCCGTGTAGTACGTGGGCATCTATACCTAGAGTTGGTACGTTCTCAACTTTTCATGCGTGCATGTTGAGTTGGACCGAACTATGCAGGCTTTGTTGAATTGAGGCAGCCCCTGTACCATGCTGGAGTACATGCTACGACTAGCTAGGGTGTATACGTACGCGCGGCGCATTGACGCATATGCATGAATGCAACAGCGCGTCGTGTCGAACCCTGAGGACATTGGCCATAATTAATCTGAAGATAATTTTAAAGATAATTTTGCCTATGTTTCGCTTATCCCTTTCTTTCTTTCTTTCTTTCTTGTATATTCTTACTGTTTCAATTTTATACTAACAGTAATACGAAATTATACTAAGTTTAAAACACTTATTTTAATACGAAGAGAGTGATATATATAGCTTTCGGTTTGGCGAAAACCCAATTTGGCTCCTCGGGGCACTTGCTCTTGCACGTGACAAATGATTTTTAAAATGTCAAAAAAATCCCATCAGTTTTTATGTATTTATATTCACATCAAATGCTACCTACAGAGTTTTTGATAAAAAAAGTTAGACATTTTAGCTTGTGCAAATAAATAAATAAATTTGAACACTAAATGTTACCCCAAAATATCATTCCAAATTTATATTTTCACCGTTGAAACACTACTATCGATTTCACAAGAAATTTTTCAAACATGCTTGCGACACTAACATGAACGTTCACAAAAGATTAAAAAAAATTGAATACATTTTACCACTTTTAAACGCCCCTTCCCTGGTTTGGCTGGTTTTTTACCGATCCCTTCTTCGATGGACGCGTTGCTGACAAAATGTCCAACGATATTCTCCTGATTTTGTTTTCTATAAGTTCAACCTCCAATGTACTACTCTGCTTCGATGAATGTAAGGGACTGTTTGGTTCTCAGCCTAAGGTTGTCACGCCTAACCTTAGTCATGCTACAATACCTTAGGCATGTGTTTGGTTCGTGCCACACTTTTCTAGTTATATGACCCACATGTCATACACTCAATTTTTTGCCAAATCTTATCACACTTGTGGTGTCCATTTTGTTAGCCACACTTTTTATGACAGCCACACTTTATCTAAGGTTAGTTCTGGCAAAGTTAGTCATGAATGAAACAGGGCCTAAATCTTTCAGTATCGAGGCCCGTCTGCGTCTACTCAATTCTCAAGTCTTCTTTACCTTTTTCTTCACTGACTCTGAGTTGCTTAGCAGTGCGCCAATGTGCTTCGATACGCGACAGAGGAAAGATCACTCTAATTCTATAATCGGCTTCTCAGCCTCCGACGATTAAGTCCCCTGTTTCCATGGTACTAGGAGCTCGAACGAGCTGCTAGTTAATCAGCAGGTTTATAGGGATTAGGGAGTTAAACAAATTCCGTGCACGTCACGCGTCGCTACGTACGAGCAAGGTCATGTTGGTGCTGTTGCTATTGTAGTACTGGTACTGCTGCTAGAGTACGGTGCACTGGTCCAGGTCAAACATATGGGCCTCTGTGTACAGCATATACGTGCTCCTGCCTCCTGCTGGCAATCCCACACCTCTGCCTTCGTTTTCATGCTTAACGACTCGGCGGAAACACCTTAAAATTTTAATACTGGTACATGGCAGGATTAAAACGATCTATTGTCAAGGAACCGTCCTTAATTAATTACTTCCTCCGTCTCATAATATAAATATATAACATTTTTAATACTATGCTAGTATAAAAAAGGTTCTTATATTATGGAACGAAAGGAGTAGAAAACAGTTGTAGTAGAGAACATCGCACTGTACATGAACCAACCAACTAACACAATCTGCTGAGTAACATGTTTTATCCGCATCCTACAAGTGTTTGTCAATGCAAATGAACCAGATTTAGTTTGCTAGAAATATGTTCTTCCACGAAAGTCCTACTCTGAGCTTGAGCTCAAAAGGTCTTGACATAAAGAGTAAAATAAAAAGTATCACAATTTTTTTGAAATTTTTGAATAGCAAACATTAAGGATTATTTTGAGTGCTTGTAAATTTTCACAATGAAATCTCATTTGTTGAAGTCATGACAAAAAAGAAAAATTGATGAACCAAAATGCTTGCAAAAGTAACATGTTTGGAGCATCGAGGATGCAAATTGTTTTAGTAGGACAAGAACGAAACAAAACCCTACTTCTTTTTTTAGTAGAGCGCTTGACCATTTGACGACTCAAGAACTTGAGATCGCTCCTTCCGCTTCCGAAGCCCACCACCGGTGACTGGAGCAACGAGAGCCTCGCCGCCATCTTTCTTGGCAGTTATGCAGTTTCCTCGCAGCCTCCTTGGGCGGTGACGAGAGAGATGGCAAGAGGGAATGACCGACGATGGCTAGAGTTTGGTTGCCCACCTGGGTTGGACCAACGGGAGCGATACTGGGGCCAAGGCAATCTGTGACTTTTGCCAATCTAGCATTTTATTGTGTGTCTGGCTCTTTCTAATGTCAAGACTCTTATGACACACCCGCGGAAACCGTTTGCGGGTGGTGGCACGAGCACAATGATGAGGGCTCGAGACATGCTTAAGATCGGCCCATAGGCCAAGCAAACAAGGTGAACACCCCTCGTGAGAGGATAAGGACCCAAAATATTATTGGATTATAATAGTAATCGCCATACTATCATCCATTACGTCAAAACATAATTAATACAAGAGAAAAACATAATCCCTAGCTTTCATGAGTAAAGTCCATACCATGATCAATGATATGTACCACTCAGAAGCAAACCAATCTGTAAGGGCATTTGTCGCCTTAAATGTTCTGGTGTAGATGACAATGCGATTTGTGGACTAACCGTGTGCCTAGGCTATACGGAAATACATCATCTCTCACAAGATGGTTAGGAATCCCTTTGGACGGAAAAGATAAAACACGACATTACCAACGCTTTTGTTTCTATTGTCGTAGGAAATCTGTACTACTAAGAGGGAGTTGAAAGCACATATGCTCCCTTGGTGGGTCCGATAATTTATGACAACATACATTGTCTCTTGGACTAATAGGTTACCTAGATTATTTCAGACATAGTCCACAGAGAGAATTGGCTAAGTATTGTGAGGAGAATCCCCAAGAAAAGAAGAAGAAGGAAAGGAATATGATTGGCCAAGCTTCAAGCTTCAAGACTCTACATTTTACATTTTGTGAGAAATCATTTTTGAGTCCATAGGAAAGCCAATACTATTAAAAGGGGATGAGGTATCTATGATGATCTGGTTGCTTAAGTGCTTAGAGGTAGCCACCAAAAATACTCATCCATTGTCCCACAAAAATACTATGTCCAAAACAAAATATCCAAAATTGGTGCCACCAACAAATTCCATTCGGCCCCATCGAGTTTACCCTAGAAAGATCCAGAGCCAAACCCTAACCATCTCGGTACTACCAAGTCCATTTTCAGTGAAATCAAAACAGTGGCAAACCTACTGATGTCAATTTGATTAAAATCAGAATTTTTGATTTTAGCAAATCGGTGTCACTGAGTTTGCTATTTGCCTAGGTTATCCAAAATCAGACCGACCGAGATTTCTATATCGGTCTCACCGAAACTCCGAAAGTTGCCACATTTTGCACTAGTCGGTGCAACCGAGTTTTTTTGCTTCGGTACACCGAGTTGGGCAATAATGTTGTAACGGTTGGATTTTTGGAGATGCCTATATACACCAATCCACCGACCTCTCATTCATAAAGGAAGCACTCATAACATACGAACACTTGCCCATCCATTTTTCTAAGAGAGAGCCACCTACTCATGTGTTGAGATTAAGATATTCGAGTCCTACCATATCAATCTTGATTTCTAGCATCTCCAAGTTGCTTTCCACCAAATCAATCTCTTTTACGCAAGCCAAATCTGTGAGAGAGTGATTAAGTGTTGAGGAGACTGTATTTTGAAGCACAAGAGCAAGGAATTCATCATACTTACCACATCTATTATCTTTTGAAGGGTGGTGCCTCCTAGATTGATTACATGTCACTTGGGAGCCTTCTACATCATGTTGTGGAGTGCTACCTCTTGAGCTTGTATTGGTTTTTCCCTTGAAGAGGAAAGGGTGATGCAGGAGAGTAGCGATAAGTATTTCCCTCAGTTTGAGAACCAAGGTATCAATCCAATAGGAGTATCAAGATGAGGCACCAATGTACCTGCGCAAAAACAAACAAACTTGCACCCAACGCTGTAAAGGGGTTGTCAATCCCTTCACGATTATTTGCAAAGTGAGATCCGAAGGTGAAAAGTGCAACAAAGTAATTGTGTAGATCCAAAAATATGATGGAAGTAGACCCGGGGGCCATAGTGTTCACTAGAGGCTTCTCTCATGATAGCAAGTATTACGGTGGGTGAACAAATTACTGTCGAGCAATTGATAGAATAGCGCAAAGTCATGATGATATCTAAGGCAATGATCATACATATATGCCTCACGTGCGAGACAAGTAGACCGATACTTTCTCCATCTACTACTATTACTCCACACATCGACCGCTATCCAGCATGCATCTAGTGTATTGAGTTCATAACAAACAGAGTAAAGCCTTAAGCAAGATGACATGATGTAGAGGGACATATTCATGCAATATGATATAAACCCCATCTTTTTACCCTTGATGGCAACAACACGATGCTTGCCTCGCTACCCCTTCTATCACTAGGTGAGGACACCGCACGGTATGAACCCAAAACCAAGCACTTCTCCCATTGCAAGAATTATAGATCAAGTTGGCCAAACGAAACCCACAACTCGTAGAGAATTACAAGGATACGAAATCATGCATATAAGAGATCAGAGGAGACTCAAATAATATTCATAGATAATCTGATCATAAATCCACAATTCATCGGATCTCGACAAACACACCGCAAAATAAGGTTACATCGGATAGATCTCCATGAAGATCATGGAGAACTTTGTATTGAAGATCCAAGAGAGAGAAGAAGCCATCTAGCTACTAGCTATGGACCCGAAGGTGTGTTGTGAACTACTCACGCATCATCGGAGAGGCAATGGTGTTGATGAAGAAGCCCTGTGTGTCCGAATCCCCCTCCGACAGGGCACCAGAACGGTCCCGAGATGGGATCTTGCGGAGACAGAAGCTTGCGGCGGCGGAAAAGTATTTTCGTGGCTCCCTCTGGTGGTTTTGGATTTTTAGAGAATTTATAGGCGAAAGAGATAGGGCAAAAGAGCCACGTGGGGTCGACAAGCCTACTAGGCGCCCCCCAGGCCGCGGCTAGGGGGCTTGTGACCTCCCCCGAGGTCCTTTGCCTTGGTTCTCAAGTTCCGTGCGTATCTTCTGTTATGGAAAAAAATCATCCCGCAGGTTTTATTCCGTTTGGACTCCGTTTAATATTCTTCTCTGAAAAAGGTCAAAAATTATATAAAATAGCACATTCATGCATATAAAACATCCAAAGTTGACAAGATAATAGCATGGAACCATCAAAAATTATAGATACGTTGGAGACTTATCAAGCATCCCCAAGCTTAACTCCTGCTCGCCCTCGAGTAGGGAAGTGATAAAGACTGAATTGTTGATGTGGAATGCTACCTAACGTGTTTGTCCTTTGTAACTTCTTTCTTGTGGCATGAATGTTCAGATCCGTAAGATTCAAAACAATAGTTTACTATTGACATGAAAACAATAATACTTCAAGCATACTAGCAAAAGTGATCATGAACTTTTGAAATAACAAGGCCAAAGAAAGTTACCCTACAAAATCATATAGTCTGGCTATGCTCCATCATCCCCACACAACGAATTTAAATCATGCACAACCCCGGTATTGGCCAAGTAATTGTTTTCGCACTCTTACTTTCTCAAACTTTTTCAACTCTCACGCAATATATGAGCATGAGCCATGGATATAACACTATAGGTGGAATAGAGTGTGGTGGAGGTTGTGAGGCAAAAAGGAGGATATGGTCACATTGACTTGGCGTATCAATGGGCTATGGAGATGCCCATCAATAGATATCAATGTGAATGAGTAGGGATTGCCATGCAACGGATGCACTAGAGCTATAAGTGTGTGAAAGCACAAAAAGAGAACTAGTGGGTGTGCACCCAACTTGCTTGCTCACGAAGACCTAGGGCAATTTTGAGGAAGCCCATCATTGGAATATACAAGCCAGGTTACATAATGAAAATTCCCACTAGTATATGGAGGTGTCAAAACAAGAGACTCTCTATCATGAAAAGCATGGTGCTATTTTGAAGCACAAGTGTGGAAAAAGATAGTAGCATTGTCCCTTCTCTATTTTTCTCTCATTTTTTGGGGCTCTTTGGCCTCTCTTTTTTTCATTTTTTTGGTGGGCATCTTTGGCCTCTTTTCTCTTTTTTATTTCCTCACACGGGACAATGCTCTAATAATGATGATCATCACACTTTTATTTACTTACAACTCAATACTTAGAACAAGGATGACTCTATATGAAATGTCTCCGACAGTGTACCAGGATGTGCAACGATCTAGCTTAGCGTATGACGTTGAAACATCTCGCTAGCTATCTTACGATCATGCAATGGCAATATGAAAGTGACGACACATGTCATGAGACAGAACGGTGGGAGTTGCGTGGCAATATATCTTGGAATGGCTATGAAAATGCCATAATAGGTAGGTATGGTGGCTGTTTTGAGGAAGGTATATGGTGGGTTTGTGCACCAGCGAAAGTTGCACGGCACTAGAGAGGCTAGCAATGGCCGAAGGTGAAAATGCATCTATACCATGGACTCGCATTAGTCATGAAGAACTCATATACTTATTGCGAAAGTTTTATTAGTAATCGAAACAAAGTGCTAAACGCATACTCCTAGGGGAAGGGTTGGTAGGTGTTTAACCATCGCGCGATCCCGACCGCCACACAAAGGATGACAATCAATAAATTAATTATGCTCCGACTTCCTAACATAGCGGTTCACCATACATGCATGCTATGGGAATCACTAACCTTAACACAAGTATTTCTAGATTCACAACACCCTACTAACATAACTCTAATATTACCATAACCATATCTCAAAACTAATTGTGAGGAATCAAACTTCTCTTACTAATCAATGCACATGAATATGGAAGTTTTTATTATATCCGTCTTTGGATGCCTATCATATTTAGGACTAATTTCATAACACACGCCAATTACCAAGTTACTTAGAGAGAGCACTCTCAAAAAGATATAAGTGAAGATTGAGAGTTTTTATTTCTTCAAAATATGACACCGCCGTGCTCTAAAAATATTTAAGTGAAGCACTATAGCAAAGTTATCTAGCTCAAAAGATATAAGTGAAGCACATCCGAGCTAAATTTCCTAACTCAAAAGATATAAGTGAAACTCAATGAGTATTCTAGCAAATTCACGATGAGTGCATGTCCCTCTCAAAAAGGTGTGGAGCAAGGATGATTGTAACAAAACAAAAAGAAAAGACTCCTATAATACACAACACTCCAAGCAAAACACATATCACGTGGTGAATAAAAATATAGCTCCAAGTAACGTTACCGATGGATTGAAGACGAAAGAGGGGATGCCTTCCCAGGGCATCCCCAAGCTTAGGCTTTTTGGTGTCCTTGAATTTGGCTTGGGATGCCTTGGGCATCCCCAAGATTAAGCTCTTTCCACTCTTTATCCCATTGTCCATGAGAACATCACCCAAAACTTGAAAACTTCACAACACATCACAAAACTTAAACAGAATCTCGTGCTATCATTAGCAGAAGAAAACAAACCACCACTCTTTAGGTATTGTGGTAAACTTGATTTCTATTTAGATTGATGTTATATTACTGTATTCTCACTTTTCCATGGCTAGTACCCCCGATACTATCCATAGTTTCATCAAAATAAGCAATCAACACAACAAAAAACAGAATCTGTCAAAAACATACCAGTCTGTAGCAATCTGTATACTTCGTATACCTCTTGTATCCCAAAAATTCTGAAACATTATGAAAATTAGGTCAATTTGCATATCAACCAGTAGCAAAAAGAATCAACTCAAAATCTCTTTCTGGATAGGAATTAAAAATAATTTCGTGAGCGCAAAGTTTCTGTCTTTTTCAGCATGATCAAACAACCACCACCAAAACTGATCATAAAGGTTCTACTTGGCACAAACACTAATTAAAACATAAAAAAACACAATCATAACAGAATCATGATGGTGTGTAATCAACAAAACATAAAGTGAAAAGCAAAAATAAGTTTATTCATTGGGTTGCCTCCCAACAAGCGCTATCGTCTAACGCCTTTAGCTAGGCATTGATAATTCAATGATGCTCACAATGAAGATAGCAATCGGACACGAAGAGAGCATCATGAAACATGTGACAAACATATCTAAATCTAACATACTTCCTATGCACATGCATTTTATAGGAAAACAAATTATCAAGACAAGCAATAACTACCATATGCAAGGAAGAAGAAAGAGACAATAGCAATCTCAACATAACGAGAGGTGATTTAGTGATATGAAAATTTCTACAACCATATTTTCCTCTCTCATAATAATTACATGTGGGATATTATTCAAATTCAACAATATAACTATCACAAAGGATATTCTTTTCATGATCCACATGCATGCAAAGTTGACGCTCTTAAAAAATAGTGGGATTATCATCAACTAAAGTCATGACTTCTCCAAACCCACGTTCAATCTCATTGCAAACATTATTATCAATATCATATTCATCATGTGGCTTAATCAAATTTTCAAGATCGTAAAAAAAATCATCACCCCAATCATGATAATTGCAACAAGTACTGGACATAGCAAAACTAGCGTCCCCAAGCTTAGGGTTTTGCATATTTTTAGCATGATTGTCATTAATAGAATTTATAGTGAAACCATTGCAATCATGATTTTCATTCAAGGAGCCCTCGTGAATCGCTTCATAAATTTCTTCATCACAATTTTCAGATTCATGCTTCTCAAGCAAAACTTCATAAAGATAATCTAGTGCACAAAACTCACTAGCAATTGGTTCAACATAATTGGATCTCTTAAAGAGATTAGCAAGTGGATGAGGATCCATATCAATAGATTTTCAGCAAGCGAAGATGCAAGCATATTGAAGGCACATAGCACACAAGCAAAGGAAAGGCAAATGAAAAAGGCAAAAAAATTGTAATTTTTTTTAGAAGTGGGGGAGAGGAAAACAAGAGGCAAAAGCCAAAAAAGTAAATGCAAGAGATGAGTTTGTGACAGTTACTTGGATATGCTTCACTTTGAATACTCCCCGGCAACGGCGCCAGAAATTGGCACGTTGACGGGAGACTATTCTTGACTTGATCCTCCCCAGCAACGGCGCCAAAAATTCTTCTTGCTACCTCTTGAGCTTGCGTTGGTTTTCCCTTGAAGAGGAAAGGATGATGCATCACAATAGCGATAAGTATTTCCCTCAGTTTGAGAACCAAGGTATCAATCCAGTAGGAGTATCAAGATGAGGCACCAATGTACCTACGCAAAAACAAACAAACTTGCACCCAACGCTATAAAGGGGTTGTGAAAGGATCGATATGGTTGACTAGAGGGGGGGTGAATAGACAACGACCACTTTTTAATTAATCTTAGCAAGTTAAGGTAAACACTATACGGGTTCACAAATAATATGACAATGAGGTGAACCCTATAGAAGCTAACAACGAGAGCTATTAAGACAAGTAAGATATAGTCACAAGCATAAGCAAATACAAAGTAAAGGATAGAGATAACCACAAGTGGAACCGATGGAGATGAGGATGTGTTACCGAAGTTCCTTCCCTTTGACAGGAAGTACGTCTCCGTTGGAGCAGTGTGGAGGCACAATGCTCCCCAAAAAGCCACTAAGGCCACCGTATTCTCCTCACGCCCTCGCACGATGCAAGGTACCGTGATTCCACTATAGGTGCCCTTGAAGGCGGCGATCGAACCTTTACAAACAAGGTTGGGGCAACTCCACACAAAGCTTGGAGGCTCCCAACTAAACCACGAAGCTTCACCACAATGGAATATGGCTTCGAGGTGACCTCAACCGTCTAGGATGCTCAAACACCCAAGAGTAACAAGATCCGCAAGGGATTGGTGGGGGAATCAACTTTTCTCTTGGTGGAAGTGTGGATCTAGGCCTTCTCAACCAATCCCTAAAGAATCAACAAGTTTGATTGGCTAGGGAGAGAGATCGGGCACTTTTGAGCTTGGGGCGCAACAATGGAGCTTAGAGAGGTAAGAGATAGGGTTCCTCAGCTAGAAGAACCCTTTATATAGTAGGGGAAAAAATCAGACCGTTTTCCCACTCTTTGCCCGAGCTCCAGCGGTACTACCGCTGAACAGGAGCGGTACTACCGCTGCCTGGCGGTACTACCGCTGGGACTCCAGCGGTACTACCGCTGGCCCCTTGGTAGTGCAAAAGCACTATTACCGCCAAGAAAGTCTTCGCAAAAAGGTCCGTCCACGAACTACCGCTAGGTAGGTGGAACAAAGCACCTGGAGCGGTACTACCGCTGGCCAGGGGCGGTACTACCGCGAGCTAGCGGTACTACCGCTAGCAGACCAGCAGTACTACCGCTGGGGACCATTTTGCAAAGATGCGAGAAACAAAGTGGCGAGGGCCGCTCCAAAGATAAAGGAAAGGGAGAATGAAGTGTGCGTGTGCAAAGATAGATTCCACCCAAACCTTTCCACTACGGATCCCCTCTTAATAGTACGACTTTCCTATGACTCAAATAAAGAGAATCGTAGAGAGCGTCGTGCTTCCGTTCCATGAGAGAGGAGATGTGTCGTCTTGTGCCGTTGACGTGTGTTATTTGAAACCTTAACACACACGGTTAGTCCTGTACGGTACTGTCATCAATCACCAAAATTACTTAGGCATAAACTATGCCCCAACAATCTCCCCCTTTTTGGTGGATTGATGACAATACCGGATTTGCACAGAGAATAATATGAGAACAAAAAGATAGAGATATATGACAATACGGGGCATATGACTCACAGCATATGATGGAAATAAATCTCACATAAGTTCATGTCTCACAAAAGTTAGCAAACTAGAAGCAAACCAAGTTCGAAGCAAACCACACGAAATAAAGCAAAGCAACGCAAAGTTCGAATATGAAAGCAAATCCTAGACTCTCTCCCCCTTTGGCACAAGACACCAAAAAGGGGCACGCCTAATGCCACAGGTAGCTACTCCTCATCTTCAACATCCCCAGACTCATCTGTCCCCTCCTGATCGGTCTGCTCCTCCTCTTCCGCCTCATCGCCAGACCACTGGTATCCTTGAGCCTGCATCAAAGTAGCCTCAGGAGTGATGTCGTCCTCTGAGCCGCTGGAGATGTTCACATCCAGGGTCCTGAGAACACGCTTATGCCTCTGGCGGCTCTCCTTCTGAGCCACGTGTGTGTGGTATTGACCCTTGGCCTGCATACAGAAAAGGGTCTTCATCTTGTCCTGCAGTTTGATAGCCCAAGATGGCATGATAGACGAGCGGGACTGAGAGGCAGTTCCTCTGTCAGCAGCAGTCTCTGTATCAGTATCCATGTGCTGAGAGGAAGTGGATGGGTTGGCCCATTTGTCCTTGACGCGAAGCTTGATCGGGTCATGCACAATGTAGTCTGACTGGGCGTAGAGCACCTCCTCCGGAAAAGCCTCTTGCCACTTATGGCGAATATATGCGAACAGATAGGGCCCGTAGATGGGAACCTTACGCATGATGATGCAGTTCCATAGCTCCGTGAACATCACATCAGAAATATCCAGAGGGGCAGACTCCTGAGACATAGCCTCCTCACAAAGCAGCAACATCTCAGCCAAGGAACCATGAACCTCGTCGAAGTTACCAATGCGAGGGAAGAGGGTGTTGCGAAGGATCCGGTGCATGATGTCCAGATGCTTGGGGAGCACACCCTTCCTCACATAGAGCTTCTGCAGTCTGTCCTTTGCGGGGGCCCTATCGGTGGGGGCTGCAGCATGAGGACGTAGCCCAAGTGGAGTGTCAGCTCCCTGGAAGTCAATGTTGAGGAATTGCATGAACTCACGCCAGGTACCGGTCATCTTCTGAGGCCCAGTCATCCACACCATAGAGCGCTCTGCATCAGGAGAGAAGTGGACCGTGACATAGAACTGAGCAACAGCAGTGGGATCAAAATCTGTCTTGTATGTGATGATGTCCTTGATGCCCAGTTTGTCAATCAGAGAGAGGGCATCACCAAATTAGTCCAGGTTCCGCTGAAGATGGGCTAGGTCAATCCACTGAACGGAGACATAGTTTTTCTTGAAATGTGCAACAACATCCCGGTAGATCCGGCACTGATCCCTTGCCTAGACATGGTCAACATCCTTGATCACAGCCCGCTCGTTGAGATAGTGGTTCTGAGTGCGAAATTGTAGAAAGTCCTTGTGGGACATTGTACGGACATTGACCCTCTTCTCCTTGTGTGCGACCTTCTTGAAGGACTGCCTTTTGGGTTGCAGACCTGAGGTGGCAGACCCCTCGGGAGCCTCTTGGTTGCGATACTGCTTTGACTGCGTGTCACGAGGGGGGTTCGAACGGCGAGAGCCACCTGTGACACAAAACACACAGCGAAAAGAGGCGACAAAAAGAGTCAAGGCAACGAATCTTTGAAAACGCAGAAGAAATAAACACGCGTTGCTAAGCACATAAAAGGAATACACAGTGAATTCTCCTGGCGGTAGTACCGCCACCCCTGGCGGTAGTACCGCTGGGGCTTAGTGGTAGTACCGCTACCTCTGG
Organism: Hordeum vulgare subsp. vulgare; assembly: GCF_904849725.1. Taxonomy (NCBI): domain Eukaryota; kingdom Viridiplantae; phylum Streptophyta; class Magnoliopsida; order Poales; family Poaceae; genus Hordeum; species Hordeum vulgare. The sequence goes on along the minus strand of NC_058522.1, from coordinate 561,079,704 downwards.
CGGTAGTACCGCTGGGGGTCATAGCGGTAGTACCGCTACCCCTGGCGGTAGTACCGCTGGGGTTTGACTTTTCAGATCTGACAGATAAAAACCGTTACGAGGGCGTGGGCCGTATATGAACATGAAGACTCCACCCCATCCCTACTTTACATGAGGAACACTAGTAACACAAAATATGTACATGCCTAGGCAAGAGAGAGCAGGTTTTAGATCTAATCCAAACAAAGTTCAAGAGCTAGATCTAAAACAAGTAAATCCTAGGGCATGGCAACATAATCAACAACAATCTATTGGACCTATACTCCCCTCAAATATCTCCTTCATGCCACCCAAGAACTAGCCATAAGATCAAAGATATGGATTCAATCCCCAATGCTCCTATCGCTTAGAACGAGAACATCAACCAAATAGAAGAAGGGAGGAGCTTTACCGGGATTCATGGCTCTTGGAGGAGGAAGGAGAGGTGGAGAAACCCTTCCAAACTAACGGGGAGAAGGAGCTCTACGAAACGAGATCCAAACAGGGAGTTTTCGGGCTAGGGGAGGGAGGAGCCGCGAGGAAGAAGAAACAGGAGAAAAACGGGCTCCCCCTCCTTTATATAGCCCAAGGGGTACGGGCCAGCGGTAGTACCGCTGGGGTCCTGGCGGTAGTACCGCTCCCCCTAGCGGTAGTACCGCTCCCCCTTGAGGCAGCCCTAAAAATTTCCTAGCCGGTCGTGTTAGATGGGAATCCTGGCGGTAGTACCGCTATCCCTAGCGGTAGTACCGCTGGGGTCCTGGCGGTAGTACCGCTACCCCTGGCGGTAGTACCGCTACCCTGGCGGTAATACCGCTGTGAATGTGGCAACGCGGCTAAGGAAAAGATATGAACTTGGTCACATGACAAGTGAGTAAAAGGATAGCATCTAGGAAAAAGTACTGACTTGTCATTGTAGATCCTTTCTTCGATACGCAAGAAAGGGTGGAGGGGCGGTGGCCGAGGCCACCTTTGTTTGAGACAATGGTATGACACCGCAAAGAATTATCCTTGGGTTCATGACCAATGCTCGTCTTTGAAGCACAAGTGCCATTTGACAATGGCTAAAGTGAAAGACTAGATTGATTTATGCATAATGGGGGGAGGGAAAGTTCATTGAGAGAACAACACTCCCCCTATGTCCATGCCTACATCTAGGCCAAGATGGAATGCAAAGTGAGGTACAATATGCCTAGTTTCAATCCACATTACTTGAATCAATGATATTTAGCTCATGCCTTAACTCCCGGAACCTTGCTTCATCTAGAGGCTTAGTGAAAATATCTACAAGTTGCTCTTCAGTGTTGATGAAGTGAACCTCAATATCACCTAGCTTGATATGTTCACGAATGAAGTGATGACGAATATCAATATGTTTGGTTTTGCTATGTTGCACTGGGTTGAGGGAAATCTTGATGGCGCTTTGATTGTCACATAGAAGAGGCACTTTGTCACAATTGACACCATAATCCTTTAAAGTCTGCCTCATCCATAGCAATTGTGCACAACAACTCGCAGCTGCCACATACTCAGCTTCGGTGGATGATAAGGAGACGCAATTCTACTTCTTTGAAGACCAACTTACCAAAGAGCGACCAAGGAATTGGCATCCTCCAGACGTTGACTTCCTCTCCACACAATCTCCTGCCCAATCTGAGTTAGAATAGCCAACTAGATTGAAGTTTGCTCCTTTGGGATACCAGAGGCCAAAGTTTGGGGTATGAGCCAAATATCGAAAGATTCGCTTAACAGCCATGTAATGACTTTCTTTTGGTGCGGATTGAAACCGTGCACATATCCCTACACTCAACATAATATCCGGTCTAGATGCACAAAGGTAAAGGAGGGATCCAATCATGGAGCGGTATACCTTTTGATCCACTGCTTTACCATTGGGATCACTGTCAAGCTTGCATCTTGTTGGCATGGGGAACTTGACCGGCTTGACATCTTCAAGCTCGAACCGTTTGAGCATGTCTTGTGTGTACTTGGCTTGTTTGATGAATGTCCCTTCTAGACCTTGTCTAATCTCGAACCCGAGGAAGAACTTCAACTCTCCCATCATGGACATCTCAAACTTCTCAGTCATTAGTGCAGCAAATTCTTCATTGAATGAAATGTTAGGAGAGCCAAAGATAATATCATCAACATATAGTTGGCATATGAACAAATCCCCTTTCACCCTCTTAGTAAAAAGAGTGGGATCTATCTTCCCAATTTCAAACCCACGATCTTGTAACAACTCGGTAAGATACTCATACCACGCGCGTGGGGCTTGTTTAAGGCCATAGAGTGCCTTATTAAGTTTGTACACATGATTGGGGAGCTTGGGATGTTCGAATCCGGGGGTTGTTTGACATAGACCAACTCATTCAAAGGACCATTAAGGAATGCACTTTTCACATCCATTTGCTGTAATTTGAAGTTATGATGAGAAGCAAATGCAAGTAACATGCGAATAGATTCTAAACGAGTAACAGGGGCAAAGGTTTCACCGTAGTCGATACCCTCGACTTGGGAGTAGCCTCGAGCCACCAATCTTGCCTTGTTTCCAATCACAATTCCATTGGCATCCTGCTTGTTCTTGAATATCCATTTGGTCCCGATGACATTATGTTCCTCCGTTGGCCGAGGCACTAAATCCCAGACTTGGTTGCGCTCGAAGTTGTTAAGTTCTTCGTGCATGGCCATAAGCCAATCCTCATCATCGAGCGCTTCCTGTACCTGTTGAGGTTCACAATACGGGACAAACGCGTGATGCTCACAATAATTCCAAAGCTGTTGACGGGTGGATACTCCCCTTTTTAAATTGCCAAGTACATTCTTCATAAGATGTGACTTGACTCTCAGCTTGTTCGCATTCTTGGCTGCTCGACGCTCCAAGAGTTCTTCATTAGATAACGCGGGAGCATCGACTTGTTTCTTTTGCTTGCCCTTGCATCTTGAGCCGGTTGTTGGAGCTCCAGACGGGAATTGTGAGACAGTCTCCTGATCAGCTGGTCCTTCGACTTGAGCAGGTTCACTAGTTTGATCTTGTATTAGTGGTTGCTCTTGATCTTGATCTTGTGCTTCTACTTGGTCTGGATCTCGGGGTTGCACTTGATCTTGACCATGAGTAGGTTCGGAGTCTTGGGGTAGTGCTTGAATATCATGGGGCACATCACCATTGTTAGGCAATTGATCTTGACCGTGAGCTTGATCAACTTGTTGAGAGTCTTCTCTTTGTTCATCGGAAGCGTGTGGGGCTTGTGGGGGTGATGGCTCCACTTGAGTAGAGCATTTTCCTTCTCCTTCGGCCACAAGGGGTTCCTCAATGGGGAATATTTGACCAATCCCCATTCTTCTTATGGCTTCGGGAGGAATTTCATCACCTATATCACAAAGACCACTTTGCTCCACTTGGGAGCCATTATTTTCATCAAACTCTACGTTACACGTCTCCTCAATTAGTCCGATGGACTTGTTGAGGACACGGTAAGCATGAGAGTTTGTAGCATAACCAACAAAGATACCCTCATGTGCTCTAGAATCAAATTTAGCTAATCGTGCTCCCTTTTTGAGAATGAAACACTTACAACCGAATACCCGGAAGTACTTGAGATTGGGTTTGTTTCCAGTTAGAATCTCATACGGAGTCTTGTTCAAGCCTTTGCGGATGTAAAGCCGATTGGATGCATGACATGCTGTGTTGATGGCCTCTACCCAGAAGTTATATGGAGATTTGAATTCTGCCATCATTGTCCTTGCAGCGTCTATCAAGGTCCGGTTCTTCCTTTCTGCCACGCCGTTTTGCTGAGGGGTATATGGTGCAGAATATTGGTGCTTTATTCCCTCATCACCTAGAAACTCATCTAGGGTGTAGTTCTTGAACTCGGTGCCGTTGTCACTCCTAATCATCAAGATCTTTGCTTCATGTTGACGTTCCGCTTCATTAGCAAAGTTGATGACCGTTTGTTGAGTTTCACTCTTCCTTTTAAAGAAATATACCCAGGTATATCTTGAGTAGTCATCAACAATCACTAAGCAATATTTTCTGCCTCCAAGACTATCAAATGTTGGAGGACCAAACAGATCCATATGGAGAAGTTCCAATGGCCTCTTAGTGTAGATAAGAGTCGTTGGACGATGAACACTTTCATGAATCTTTCCTTCAATGCAAGCACTGCAAACACGATCTTTAGCAAAGCTCACATTTGTTAGTCCACGAACATGGTCCCCTATCAGAAGACTTTGCAAATATCTCATATTGACATGAGCTAAACGACGATGCCAAAGCCAGCCCACGTCAACTTTAGACATTAAACATGTCGCAGTCTTAGTGGGTCGCTTTGAGAAGTTCACCACATAAAGACCATTTTCGACATGTCCAACATAGGCTACTTTAAGAGTCTTGCTCCTTAGGAGGACCACGGTGTCAATATTAAAGAATGTGGAAAAACCCATAATTGCAAGTTGACGAACCGAAAGTAAATTGTAGGCAAGTGACTCAACAAGCATGACCTTCTCAATAGATAAATCTTGAGAGACGACCACCTTACCAAATCCCAATACCTTTGACGAGGATGCATCGGCGAATTGGACATGGGTGGGCATAGATGGAGAAGGATGCACATCCACCACTAAGTCCTTGCTTCCGGTCATATGATTTGTTGCTCCACTATCGAGCAACCATGACACCCCACCGGAAGCAAACTCCTGCAATAGATCAAGGCTTGGTTTTAGGTACCCATTTTTTAATGGGTCCTTTCATGTTAGAGACAAGGGTCTTAGGAACCCAGATAGCCCATTCAATATCTTCATCGTAGGAACCAACAAATCTGGCATAAACATGCCCATCACTAGCACAACATAAAACATAATAAGAATTGAGTTTGCCCGCTGTGTTAGTAGGAACGGTTTTGCCCTTCTTGGGGTTCCCATAGTCCACCTTGTTCCTGTTCACCTTCTGAGTCCCCTCACCCTCTTTGACAAAGATTCCATGAGGGTGAGAGATCGTTTGTTCTTGTTCTTCCTTTTACCTTTTGACTTGGAGGTAAGTCCAAGTCCTTCCTTTCCTACAACACCCTTTTGAGTGCTCAAGAGATCGTTCAGACTCTTCTCACCTTGTCTGCATGCCACAAGGCCCTTCTCAAGTTTCTCCTTTAACTTGGCATTTTCCTCCACAAGATGAACATGCTCACAACAGGGGTTAGTTGCACAAGTATTATCAATTAACACAAAGGGAGGACAAGTAGAGATCTCCTTGGTAAGCTTTGCTTGGAGTTGATCATGAGACTCTTTCAGAGAGAAATGAGCACCTTTCAAGGCTTTGTAAGCCTTGTCAAGTATATCAAACTCCTCTTTGAGTCTGTCACGGCCAACCTCAAGAGCATACTTTTCAGATTTAAGCATGCGAGTAAGAACAACATCATGATCTAGTTTCTTTTGCATTTTAGCGCAGTCATCGTTATATGACTCCTCAAGAGCCAAACGAAGAGTGCGCTCTTCCTCTAGAGCACTAGATAATTTGGCAATTTCATCGGCATAGTCACGACTATGTCCTTGGAGCTCGGAGATGGTCTCCTCATGAGACTCAATGAGGTCAGTGGCCTCACCCAGTTGTTCCAAGAGAGCAACAAAATGCTTCTTGGGTTCTCCCTTAATAGTGCACAGAAACTTATCAAGATCATGCTCATTAAGTTCCCCAACATCACTATCTTCAACACAATTTAACAATGAAGGAGCAGAAGCAATGTTGGTCTTAATGATGGGAGTTACCTGATTGATACCTTTTGCCATGAGGCACTTGGTGATGTGGTTCTCGTTGGGGGTGTTGAAGAGAGACACCTTCTGGGGAGAGGTAGTGGCAATAGCAACAGTTGCCGTTGCCACTGTATCATCATCATCACCATCATTATCGGAAGGATACTCTTCTAAGGCCACCGTCCCTTTTGGGTGAGGTTTCTTCACAAAGTTGTTCTTGATTGGAAATGATTTGGTTTTGTCTTTGCGAATGAGCTTGCCTCCGTTGTCTTCCCTTTTCTCATAGGGACATTCTGCCACGAAGTGACTCACGTTGCCACAGTTATAACATGTCCTTACTCATTGTTTGGGTTTGAATCCACTCGAGTTGTTCTTGGTGCAGGTGGGTCTTGAGTTCCTTTTATTGCCCCAGAATTGCCTTGATGCAAGAGCCATGTGCTCATGATAGGCATACTTTGTGTCTTCAGGGCAGCTCTCCTCTTCCTCATCTTCTTCTTCTTCTTCAAACATTGCTCTTGCTTTCAACGCAAGGTTGGGTGAAGTTGTCTTTGATCGAACACGAGCAAGTGCATTGTCGGCTGTTTCGTTCATGATTGACATTGCAATGAACTCATCCAACACCTCACTGGAAGACAAGGAGTGGAAGTCTGGCCACTGACGAATGACAGATGACATGGCTTTGTTGAAAGGCATGATGGCTTTGAGGAACTTGCGCTTGACCCATGTATCATCCACATCCTTACTCCCATGATCTTTTAGTGCCACAGCAATAGCAGTCACCCTCCGATAGAGATCACGAGGGTCCTCGTCTTTCTTCATCACAAACTCATCGGCCTTATCAAGTATCACTTCATAGTTGGATCGTTGAATGCTTGAGCTTCCCTTGTACAACACCATAATATGCTCCCAACAGTCCTTGGCCAATGTGAAGGGACGTAAGTGGGGAAGATCTTCAGGTGGCACAGCAGACTGAAGAATAAACAACACAGAGTGATTATATTGGTTGTCTGCATCTTCTCTTGGAGTGAGGTTGCTTGGGTCATGAGGATAATATCCTTGCTCGATAATTCTCCACAACTTTGTTGAGCTGTGATTCAAATGAGACTTAATAGAAAATACCCAGTTAGCAAAGTCACCTTTCACAAGCTTAGGAGGAGGACCAACAGGATTAAGACGAGGTGCGGGAACGGATCCTCCATAGACCATGGGGGGTGGAACTGAGGCATATGTTCCAGTCCCATCCTTTTCGTGAGATAAAGCAGGTCGCATATCTTTAGCTGCTTCCTTAGAGGAGTTGGCCTCCGAATCGGGGATGGTGGGTTTAACCACTAAAGCCGGTTCGGGTGAACCTTTAAGGCCCTCAATTAACTCTTTAAGCATGGTCTTGACTTCGCTCGTCAAGGACGTCTTGAGGGTTGCCATAGCCGTATTCAAGTCGTCCCTTGTGACCGAAGTCAAGTCCATGTCCTCGGGTTGCCCATGGTTAACTTCCTCTCCGCCTTCCATACTCTTCGGGTGGTTAAACCCTTAATAAAGAGACGTGGCTCTGATACCAATTGAAAGGATCGATATGGTTGACTAGAGGGGGGTGAATAGACAACGACCACTTTTTAATTAATCTTAGCAAGTTAAGGTAAACACTATACGGGTTCACAAATAATATGACAATGAGGTGAACCCTATAGAAGCTAACAACGAGAGCTATTAAGACAAGTAAGATATAGTCACAAGCATAAGCAAATACAAAGTAAAGGATAGAGATAACCACAAGTGGAACCGATGGAGACGAGGATGTGTTACCGAAGTTCCTTCCCTTTGACAGGAAGTACGTCTCCGTTGGAGCGGTGTGGAGGCACAATGCTCCCCAAAAAGCCACTAAGGCCACCGTATTCTCCTCACGCCCTCGCACGATGCAAGGTACCGTGATTCCACTATAGGTGCCCTTGAAGGCGGCGACCGAACCTTTACAAACAAGGTTGGGGCAACTCCACACAAAGCTTGGAGGCTCCCAACTAAACCACGAAGCTTCACCATAATGAAATATGGCTTCGAGGTGACCTCAACCGTCTAGGATGCTCAAACACCCAAGAGTAACAAGATCCGCAAGGGATTGGTGGGGGAATCAACTTTTCTCTTGGTGGAAGTGTGGATCTAGGCCTTCTCAACCAATCCCTAAAGAATCAACAAGTTTGATTGGCTAGGGAGAGAGATCGGGCACTTTTGAGCTTGGGGCGCAACAATGGAGCTTAGAGAGGTAAGAGATAGGGTTCCTCAGCTAGAAGAACCCTTTATATAGTGGGGGGAAAATCAGACCGTTTTCCCACTCTCCGCCCGAGCTCCAGCGGTACTACCGCTGGCACTCCAGCGGTACTACCGCTGAACAAGAGCGGTACTACCGCTGCTTGGCGGTACTACCGCTGGATGCAGCGGTACTACCACTGGGACTCCAGTGGTACTACCGCTGACACCAGCGGTACTACCGCTGGCCCCTTGGTAGTGCAAAAGCACTACTACCGCCAAGAAAGTCTTCGCAAAAAGGTCCGTCCACGAACTACCGCTAGGTAGGTGGAACAAAGCACCTGGAGCGGTACTACCGCTGGCCAGGGGCGGTACTACCGCGAGCTAGCGGTACTACCGCTGGCTGCAGCGGTACTACCGCTAGCAGTCCAACGGTACTACCGCTGGAACCAGCGGTACTACCACTGGGGACCATTTTGCAAAGATGCGAGAAACAAAGTGGCGAGGGCCTCTCCAAAGATAAAGGAAAGGGAGAATGAAGTGTGCGTGTGCAAAGATAGATTCCACCCAAACCTTTCCACTACGGATCCCCTCTTAATAGTACGGCTTTCCTATGACTCAAATAAAGAGAATCGTAGAGAGCGTCGTGCTTCCGTTCCATGAGAGAGGAGATGTGTCGTCTTGTGTCGTTGACGTGTGTTATCTGAAACCTTAACACACACTGTTAGTCTTGTACGGTACTGTCATCAATCACCAAAATTACTTAGGCATAAACTATGCCCCAACAGGTTGTCAATCCCTTCACGATTATTTGCAAAGTGAGATCTGAAGGTGAAAAGTGCAACAAAGTAATTGTGTAGATATGAAAATATGATGTGAAGTAGACCCGGGGGGCCATAGTGTTCACTAGAGGCTTCTCTCATGATAGCAAGTATTACGGTGGGTGGACAAATTACTATCGAGCAATTGATAGAATTGCGCAAAGTCATGATGATATCTAAGGCAATGATCATACATATATGCATCACGTCCGAGACAAGTATACCGATACTTTCTACATCTACTACTATTACTCCATACATCGACCGCTATCCAGCATGCAACTAGTGTATTGAGTTCATAACAAACAGAGTAACGCCTTAAGCAAGATGACATGATGTAGAGGGATAGATTCATGCAATATGATATAAATGTTGGAAATATGCCCTAGAGGCAATAATAAAATGGTTATTATCATATTTCCTTGTTCATGCTATAATTGTATTAACAGGAAACAGTAATACATGTGTGAATAAATAGATCAAAAAGTGTCCCTAGCAAGCCTCTAGTTGGCTAGCTCGTTAGTCAATAGATGATCATGGTTTCCTGATCATGGGCATTAGATGTCATTGATAACAGGATCACATCATTGGGAGAATGATGTGATGGACAAGACCCAATCCTAAGCATAGCACTAGATCATATTGTTCGTATGCTAAAGCTTTTCTAATGTCAAGTATCTTTTCCTTCGACCGTGAGATTGTGCAACTCCCGGATACCGTAGGAGTGCTTTGGGTGTATCAAACGTCACAACGTAACTGGGTGACTATAAAGGTGCACTACGGGTACCTCCGAAAGTGTCTGTTGGGTTGGTACGAATCGAGATCGGGATTTGTCACTCCGTGTGACGGAGAGGTATCTCTGGGCCCACTCGGTAGAACATCACCATGAGCTCAATGTGACTAAGGAGTTAGTCACACGATGACCTGCTACGGAACGAGTAAAGAGACTTACCGGTAACGAGATTGAACAAGGTATAGGTATACCGACGATCGAATCCCGGGCAAGTTCTATACCGACAGACAAAGAGAATCGTATACGGGATTGATTGAATCCTTGACATCGTGGTTCATCCGATGAGATCAGCATGGAGCAAGTGGGAGCCACCATGGGTATCCAGACCCTGCTGATGGTTATTTGCCGGAGAGGCGTCTCGGTCATGTATGCCTGTCTCCCGAACCCGTAGGGTCTACACACTTAAGGTTCGATGACGCTAGGGTTATAGGGAGTTGTTATACGAGGTTACCAAAAGTTTTTCGGAGTCTCGGATGAGATCCCAAACGTCAAGAGGAGCTCCGGAATGGTCCGGAGGTAAAGATTGATATATAGGACGGATGGTTTCGGATACCGGAACTGTTTCGGGCATCACCGGTAACGTACCGGGACCACCGGGACCACCGGAGGTGGCCCCAGGGGTCCACCGAAGGGGGGCAACGACCCCGGGAGGTAAGGTGGGCCAAGTGGGGAAGGGAACGAGCCCCTAGGTGGGCTGGTGTGCCTCCCCACTCAGCCCAATGCGTGGGGGAGAGAAAAGGGGGGCAAACCCTAAGCCAGGTGGGCCTAAGGCCCACCAGGTGGTGCGCCACCCCCTCCCTACCCTAGCCGCCGCCCCCCTTTCCCATCTGGTGGACGCTGGCCCCTAGGGAGGGAACCCTAGGGGTGGCGCAGCCCGTCCCCCTCCTCCTATAAATAGAGAGGGGTTTTGGCCCTTGGGAGACAGACTTCTCCCTTTCCCTCGACGCAGCCCTACCCTACTACCTCCTCCTCTCTGTCGGTGCTTGGCGAAGCCTTGTCGGGAGACCTCGTCTCTCCATCGACACCATGCCGTCGTGCTGCTGGAGTTCTTCCCCAACCTATCCCTCCTCCTTGCTGGATCAAGGTGCGGGAGACGTCACCGGGCTGCACGTGTGTTGAACGCGGAGGTGCCGTAGTTCGGCACTAGATCGCAATCGCTGCGAGTACGACTCCATCAACCGCATTCTAGCAACGCTTTCACTTAGCGATCTTCAAAGGTATGAAGATGCTCTTACCCCTCTCTCGTTGCTGGTCTCTCCATAGGAAGATCTGAATATGCGTAGGAAAATTTTGAATTTATGCTACGTTGCCCAACAATAAAACCATCATTTTACCCTTGATGGCAACAACACGATTCTTGCCTCGCTACCCCTTCTGTCACTAGGTGAGGACACCGCACAGTATGAACCCAAAACCAAGCACTTCTCCCATTGCAAGAATTATAGATCAAGTTGGCCAAACGAAACCCATAACTCGAAGAGAATTACAAGGATATGAAATCATGCATATAAGAGATCAGAGGAGACTCAAATAATATTCATAGATAATCTGATCATAAATCCACAATTCATCGGATCTCGACAAACACACCGCAAAAGAAGGTTACATCGGATAGATCTCCATGAAGATCATGGAGAACTTTGTATTGAATATACAAGAGAGAGAAGAAGCCATCTAGCTACTAGCTATGGACCCGAAGGTCTGTTGTGAACTACTCACGCGTCATCGGAGAGGCAATGGTGTTGATGAAGAAGCCCTCCATGTCTGAATCCCCCTCCGGCAGGGCACCAGAACGGTCCCCAGATGGGATCTTGCGGAGACAGAAGCTTGCGGCGGGGGAAAAGTATTTTCGTGGCTCCCTCTGGTGGTTTTGGATTTTTAGAGAATTTATAGGCGAAAGAGATAGGGCAAAGGAGACACGTGGGGCCCACAAGCCTGCTAGGGACGGCCCCCCAGGTCGCGACTAGGGGGCTTGTGACCTCCCCCGAGGTCCTTTGCCTTGGTTCTCAAGTTCCCTGCGTATCTTTTGTTATGGAAAAAATCATCCCGCAGGTTTTATTCCGTTTGGACTCTGTTTAATATTCTTCTCTGAAAAAGGTCAAAAACACAGAAAAACAGAAATTGGCACTTGGCACTAAGTTAATAGGTTAGTCTGAAAAAAGATATAAAATAGCATATTCATGCATATAAAACATCCAAAGTTGACAAGATAATAGCATGGAACCATAAAAAATTATAGATACGTTGGAGACGTATCATGAAGTTGAGCGAAGAAGTTTGTACGGGCAAGGAGATTGCCTACTTCATGAAGATCTACCCCGAGTAAGGCTAGTCCTCCGTGAACGTAGGGCGTGATGGAATATACAAGGTTGCTTCTTCCTGGACCCCTTGTGGGTGGAGCCTTCCATGGACTCTCGTGGCAGTTACCCTCTGTGGGTTGAAGTCTCCATTAACGTGGACATATCATAGCACAACCTACCGGAACCACGGGAAAAATCTTCGTGTCTCTAATTGTGTTCGAACTTCCTAACTCTACTCCTTATTACATATGTGTGTCTTAATTTCCGCAGCCACATTTGTTGATTAACATGTGGAGGGTCCACTAGACTTGTTAGATTTGCTAAAAACTGCCAACCAATAAAATTGGGAAAAGGTTAGGTTTTAATTTGTCAACTAGTCTATTCAACCCCCTCTAGACGTCCCTTCTACTGATCCCACAATTGGTATCACAACTTTGGCCTCCATAGCTTTGGTTTAATCACCATTGGAGGAAGATGGATGTGTCTAGCATGGAGAGTCTTAGATGTAGAGTGCTTGTTCTCAATGGGGAGTACTATAGTCAATGGAAAAATGAAAAGCTTGATCTTTTCAATAAATTCCATTTGAGCAAGTATGTTAAGAATCCCTTTGTTCCTCCCACAGATCCCTTTCATCCTTCACAGGAAGAACAAATTGATATGATTTGTAATCTTAGAACTGTTAATCTTATCATTAGAGGATTTCCAAGAATTGTATTTGATCAAATGAGAAAATTTAAGTGTGCTTATACATTATGGAATGACTTCGAGAAAAGATATCGAGACTACTCTTTGAAAAATATTGATGTCAATCTCCATAAAAATATTGCATTTCACAAAATCAAGTCTAGTGATCCAAACTTCGACAAATGATTATTTGAGCATCGTGACCTCATGGGTGCTAAAGGAGATGCCATTACCATCGACAACATCGTCGTTGAAGATTTTCATGGTCGCAGTTCTAACAAATCTCTTGATTATTATGATGAGGACATCCCACTTGATGATGACAATGTGGAACATGGCTACTATGATGAAGATGAGAAGTTTGACATCGAATGTGAGAATTCTATGAAGAGCCTAAGTCTCATGGCAAACTTCAAAGACTAGATGTCCGGAGGAAAAGAGTGGATTCTCGATAGTGGATGCACCGATCACATGACCAGATATAGAGACATGTTTCAAGAGATCACAACAAACCTTGGACCACTGAGGTATGTGACTTTTGGATACAACTCCAAGGGTAAGGTACTCGGCATTGGTAAGGTGGCCATATCTCATGATAGTTCTATTCAAAATGTCATGCTTGTTGAATACCTTGGCTATAATCTTCATTCCGTATCCATACTAGCCGACTTCAGTTTCAATGTGCTATTTACTAAAGTTGATTGCCAAGTGTTTGGTCAAGACAATCATAACATGCTCTTTACCTGTTTCCGTAGAGGTGATTTATACATTGTTCATTTCACTAAGAGATTCAAACCTCGTACTTGTCTTATTACAAAATCTTCTAAAGGTTGGCTTTGGCATAGAAGGCTAGGACATGTTGGTATGCGTAATTTAGACAAACTCATCAAAGGTGATCATATACTTGGTGTTAAAGATGTTATCTTTAACAAATATAGACTTTGTAGTGCTTGTCAGGCAGGAAAACAAGTAGGTGGAAGTCATCCCGTAAAGAACATCACGACTACTCGGAGACCAGTCGTGTTGCTTCATATGGATATTTTTGGTCCCAATGGTTACAAAAGCCTTGGTGGAAATTCCTTTGGTCTTGTTATAGTTGATGATTTTTCTAGATTTACGTGGGTATTATTTCTTGATGACAAGTTGTAGGTACAAGAGATCTTCAAGAACTTCACTCGCAAAGCGCAGAATCAATTTGAAGTGAAGATCAAGAAAGTTCATAGCTACAATGGATTGGAGTTCAAGAAGACCAATGTCGATACTTTTACTGACGATGAAGGTATCTCACATGAGTTCTCGACTACATACACACCTCAACAAAATGGAGTTGTTGAGAGGAAGAACCAAACTCTCCTAGAGATGGCTAGAACGATGCTCGACGAATACAAGACACCAAGACATTTTTGGGCAGAAGCCATGAAAACAGCTTGTCATGCCACAACCCGAGTCTACCTACACAAGCTTCTCGGTAAAATGACATATAAGCTACTAAACGGGAACAAGCTCGAAGTTGGATACTTTCGGGTATTCGGCTCAAAGTGCTACATTCTTGATAAGCATCATCGTTCTAATTTGCTCCTAAATCTCATGAAGGTTTCCTACTTGGTTACGGATAAACTCTCGTACTTACCGTGTCTACAACAAATTCACTCGAAAAGGTGAAGAGATGGTAGACGTGAAGTTTGATGAATCTAATGGTTCGCAAGCCGAACAATTGCCAAATGATGTAGGAGATAAGGAACCTTCGAAGCCATTCATGACTTGTCCATCAGCAAGATTCATCCCGTAGAGGTGAAGGAAAGCATTTCATCAACACAAGTGGAAGCTCCTACCTTGCGTCAAAGCTAACCACAAAATGACATGGAGGCATCCACAAGCGACACACGACAAGATGAAGAGGATGAAGAAGTACATAGTGATGATCCACCTCAACCTCCTTCACCACCACCTCAAGGAGATGACACCTTCACAAACAACGAGGAAGATGATGATGAGGAAGCTCCACCGTCTAATAAGAAAAGGCTATCACGAGTTCGAGTAAGAGCGAAAAAGAATCATCCCTTAGAGCAAAGCTTCGGCGACATACAAACCGAGATAATCACCCGCTCTAAAACTCGTTTAGCTAACTTTTGTGAGCATTACTCATTTATCTCTAGTACTGAGCCTTTGAAGGTAGAAGAAGAGCTTGAAGACCCGGATTGGGCGAATGCCATGCACAAAGAGCTACATAACTTCAAGAGGAATGAAGTGTGGACACTAGTGGAGAAGCCCAAGGACGAGCACAACATCATTGGAACAAAATGGGTGTTTCGGTACAAGCAAGATGAAGATGGTCAAGTTGTACACAACAAGGCACGTCTCGTAGCACAAGGTTACACTCAAGTCGAACGTATGGACTATAGTGAGACCTATGCCCCCGTTGCTAGACTTGAATCTATTCGCATACTTCTTACTTATGCCTATCACCGTGATATTACTATTTACCAAATGGATATAAAAAGTGCTTTTCTAAATTGTGATATTGAGGAGGAAGTTTATGTAAAACAACCTCCTGGCTTTGTGAACCCTAAGAAACCTAATCATGTTTATAAACTTCATAACGATCTATATGGTCTTAAACAAGCCTCTCGAGCTTGGTACAAATGCTTAACGGAGTTCCTTATTGAAAGGGATTTTGAGATTCGTAAAATTGACGGAACCGTGTTCACTAAAAGATTTAATGGTGAACTATTTGTGTGCCAAATTTATGTGGATTATATTATCTTTGGATCTACTAACCCATATTTTACTGAGAAATTTGGAAGGCTGATGTGTGATAACTAGGAGATGTATATGATGTGTGAGCTAAAATTCTTCCTTGGTTTGCAAATCAAGAAAATGAGTGACGAAACATTATCTCTCAAACCAAGTATACCAAGGACTTGTTCCAAAAGTTCAACATGCAAGAGTGAAAATGTATGAAAACTTCTCTGCCTACGAGTGGTCATGTTGACGTCACCAAGGAGGACAAAATAGTTGATCAAAAGATTATCAATCAATGATCGGTTCATTGTTATATCTATGTGCCTCCCGTACCGATATCATGTTAAGCATTTGCATGTGTGCCTGATATCAAGCGGCACCTAAAGAGTGTCATCTTAAGTCCACGAAAAGAATTGTAAGATACTTGATACATACACCAAACTTTGGCATTTAGTATCCAAAGGGATCCTCTTTTAACCTTGTTGGCTGTTTGGACTCACACTATGTCGGAGACAAGGTTGATGGAAAATCTACCTCGGGTATATGTCAATTTCTTGGGATATCTCTTGTGTCTTGGTACTCTAAGAAACAAACCTCGGTATCTCTATCTACCGCTGAAGCAGAATACATTGCCGCCGGATCATATTGTGCGCAATTGCTATGGATGACACAAACTCTTAAGGATTACAGGATACATATGAAACATGTCCCATTGTTGTGTGACAATGAGATTGCTATTAAGATTGCTCAAAATCCCATGCTACATTCTCGAATTAAACATATTCAAGTTCATCATCATTTCATTCATGATCATGTTGCCAAAGGAGATATCAATCTCAAGCATGTCCGAACTAACAAACAATTGGCCGATATCTTTACTAAGTCACTTGATGGGAAAGTGTTTTGTCACTTGGGGAGTGAGTGTACCATCATTGATTCTTCAAACTTGAGCTAGACTCGCTCAGATGCATACGAGGGCATGAGATTACTTGACAATTCCTTGATATCATTAACTTGATGATTCTTCATATCTTGGAAATATATGTTCTCTTGTAGTGCATATAACCTTTTGTAGGTACTTGGAGGAGACTACACTTCACATGATTGCCACCAACTCACATCAAAAGCAATCTTGTCGTGACTAAGTATCTACAACCCCTCTTTGTGATGGAGGAAGAAGAAAACTCAAACCATATCCTTGACAACTATTTGTTGAACAAATTTCACCCTTGTTATTTGGATATATCATGTTGTTCCTTGCATGACTAACCCATGCACGTGAGAAGTGAACTAAAGACAATCACGGATTGCTCCCAACTCAAGATGATCTACATCAACTTTAAGCATCCACAACAAAGTTCACCTACGTGCTACGTCATCTACATCACTTAAATGTATGTAATCATATATTTGAAACACTTTACTACAAGACATGAGATCGATAAAGCAATTATAAGTGATATGAAAACATCAAAATGCTTAAGCGAAAAATGGCAACCCCATTTTGAGCTTAAACTATGAGTATGACCTATGATCAAGTATTCTTACTTGACGCCGAAGTGAATCTACTCTAATATAGGTGACCTAGTCGGTGACCATCTCCAAGATAAAGGTTCTTGTTTGGTTCAACTTTTAGTTGCATGCTTTCTTGGAACCACTCATTCTTCATCTAGTTGAAAATTCCTTGAAAATATTATGATAAATTCTCTGAGAACATTGGCTAAATATTTGTGAAAGTTTTCATTGTCAATATGGTCAAGAATGTTTTTGCCAAAATTTTGTTTGCAATTCGGTCCCTTCGAAGTGGGAAAATCGGTTCTACCGATACAGTAGATATACTGCCAAGAGCTTCTTTGGTACCACCATATGAACCTCTTCGACTCTATAATTTCTCCTAGTGCCCTAAGATCATTTCTGGTTCTATCGATTTACTTTGCCTCGGAGCTACCGACTTTTTCCACTACTTGTGTTCTTTTCCATTTTCCTGACATATGTTAGTAAATGTTCTCAATGACTCTTACTCTCAAGGGTACCTTACCCTTTGAACCTTTTTGAAAATAAAAACCAAAAGGGGAGAAATATCAAAGATCATACTTGATAAATGGGGAGAAATATTAAAGAGGGAGATATATCAATGCTTATGGCTTACCCAAAGGGGGAGAAATGTCATTAAGGGGGAGAGAGTAGACCAAATTCATTTTATCTTTAAAGGAGAGAGAAAATGTGATTCAGATCTGATTGTCTATTTGTGTTAGGCTTGGCTCAGCCTACCTACTCCCAATATCTACATGCTAAGATTCAAGGGAGAGGAAGAACTACAAATCCATACTTAGGGGGGAAAGTTCTAAATGTTCTTGGAGACATATCTATCCTAACAAACAGGGGGAGAAATATCAATCATAAAATGTTATTTTCAATATGTCTTCCATGTCTTGGTATTATTGAAGCTCTTAGCATCTTTATGATAGATTTTTTTATCTAATCTTGTTTTCTCAAGTATATTTCTACTCTCAAGATGCTCAAGAACTTCAAGCTAAATATATGCGTCATATCCTTGGTCGAGATGATCTCCTGCTTCTTGCACATATTGTTTGCAAGAGTGAATCTTGAACATGGAGATAATCCATTTCACATACGTTTGATGCATGTAGCCAAGATACACATGACTTATCATGTCCTTTCTATTATGTGTATGTCCATGTATTCCAAGCAACTATCCTCTAAAAAGGATTGCACGCATCTAGGGGAGCACGTCTTAGTCGTGTCTCTCAAAGCCTTCACATATCTCTGCATATCTTAATCTGAAGCTTTGTTTATATATTGTCATCAATTACCAAAAAGGGGGAGATTGAAAGCACATATGCCCCTTGGTGGTTTTGATAATTCATGGTAACATACATTGTCTCTTGGACTAATAGTTTACCTAGTTTATTTTAGACATAGTCCACAGAGAGGATTGGCTAAGGATTGTAAGGAGAATACCCAAGAAAAGAAGAAGAAGGAAAGGAATATGATTGTCCAAGCTTCAAGATTCAAGACTCTACATTTTACATTTTGTGAGAAATCACTTTTGAGTTCATAGAAAAGCCAATACTATTAAAAGGGGGTGAGGTATCTATGATGATCTGGTTGCTTAAGTGCTTAGAGGTAGCCTCCAAAAATACTAATCCATTCTCCTAAAAAACTACTATGTCCAAGAAAAATCCAAAATCGATGCCACCAGCAAATTTCATTCGGCCCCACCGATTTTACCCTAGACAAACCGAGAGCCAAACCCTAACCATCTCGGTACTACCAAGTCCATTTTTGGTGCAACCGAAAATAGTGGCAAACCTATTAATGTCGATTTGATTAAAATCAGAATTTCTGATTTTAGCAAATAGGTGTCACCGAGTTTACTATATGCCTAGGACAACCAAAGTTGGACCGACCGACATTTCTATATTGGTCTCACCGAAACGCCGAAAGTTGCCACATTTTGCACTAGTCGGTGCAACCAAGTTTTTTGCTTCGGTTACACCCAGTTGGGCAATAATGTTGTAATGGTTGTATTTTTGGAGATGCCTATATATACCCATCCACCAGCCTCTTGTAAGTAGAGGAAGCACTGAGAACATTCAAACACTTGCCTCATACATTTTTGTGAGAGAGAGCCACCTACTCATGTGTTGAGATCAAGATATGCCATTCCTACCACATGAATCTTGATTTCTAGCCTCCCCAAGTTGCTTTCCACCCAATCAATCTCTTCTACCCAAGCCAAATCTGTGAGAGAGTGATTGAGTGTTGAGGAGACTATCTTTTGAAGCACAAGAGCAAGGAGTTCATCATACTTACCACATCTATTGCATTTTGGAGGGTGCTGCCTCCTAGATTGGTTAGGTGTCACTTGGGAGCCTCCTACTCCGTGTTGTGGAGTTGAATCAAGAAGTTTGTACGGGCAACGAGATCGCCTACTTCATGAAGATCTACCCTAAGTAAGGCTAGTACTCCATGGACGTAGGCCACATGATGGAATATACAAGGTTGGTTTTCCGTGGACCCCTTATGAATGGAGCCCTCCATGGACTCTCGCGACCGTTACCCTCTGTGGGTTGAAGTTTCCATTAACGTGGACGTACAATAGCACCACCTATCGGAACCACGGGAAAAATCTTTGTGTCTCCAATTTCGTTCGGTATTCCTACCTCTACTCCTTACATATGCTTGCGTTACTTTCCGTTGCCATATTTGCTAATTAGCATGTGTTGGGTGTACTAGACTTGTTAGAATTGCTAAAAAATTGTCAACCAATAAAATTAGGAAAAGGTTAGGTTTTAATTTGTCAAGTAGTCTATTCATCCCCCCTCTAGACGTCCCTTCTAGTGATCCCACACGAGTCCGTACCGAAATATACTTGGTGAACCAAAGCACGTACACACTCAGATAGCACCCATATATTTCTTTTCGTTCTAGAGAGCCTTTACTTCTACCTAGTGTTGTATTCTACAAAGGTGGTTGTACCATCTTGGCCGATACTCTCGGTGCAACCACCGCCCCAAGGGTGATTCCCTCGAGTAGTAGTGCTCCACGTAGTGGCGAGGCAGATGTACCGTTGTTCCTCAGGTGGTTGTGCCACCTCGGACTTTGCCACTACAAGGAGTGATAGGTGGTTGTACCGGCCAAACTACCGGCCCAACCACAATAGTCGGGTGACTTCATTCTGTTGCCTAGTAGAGAAATAAAGTTGGCTGCAACAATCCCTTGTGAGCTTGAAGTAGTCATCTCCTCTAAACAATGGTTTTCGCATGCAAAAACCGGCGACGAAACCATGGCTCATTTGAAAAGGTTGTGTCCAAAGCAAATTAGTCCTTTTGTAGTAGTCGTGCACCGCAGACCGTATCCCGATTGATCACTCTTCTTCCTTTGATTGAGCCCTTGAAGTTGACAATCCGATCCACTTGTCGGTCCTTTTCCTCTTGCATCCTCATGAGCATGATCAAGTCCACTTCTTCGCCCTAATTTGACGAATCGAAGAACCCGTCTTAAATCATTTGATCAAGATTCATCGGTCCATACTCCTCGTCCGATGAAGCATCTGAATTCATCATTTTCCATCAAAAAAAGTCACAAAAAACCGGGTCGGGAAACGTGTCAAACACATAGAATGCAAGGGGCAACCCAAAAATTGCTAGATATACCGCGGTGGCGTCCGGGCCGGTTACGACATCCCAAGCTATGAGGAAGGAAGAGCGAAGTTTTGTGCCGATGCTGTCCGTGCAGATGCTCGAAATGGGTGCGGAGTGCGGGTGAGAACGGAGAAGCGACATGGACGTCACGGAGGAGCAAGAAGAGAATAGAGCAAATAGGTGAAAATGTAAATTTGATGCAATTTATGATGCGGTAGGCGTGCGAGGCGAACACGTCTGGATGCGCCTCGGCGCCCCATATCCATCCTAGATTTGGGCTCGATACGAGGGTTGCCGGTTAGCCCAAACGTTTGAGGCCCGTTTAAAACGGTTATCTGAATCGTATTTCTGTGATCGGTTAGTGATTTGGACGTCTATCCGAATGTTTGAGACGGGTTTGAGTGCGTCCTTATGTAGATGCTCTTAGATGCTTCTCCAGCACCATGACATAGCCTAATTTTTAGCGCCGCTACTCCTACGTGGACCAAACGTGTGAGACTAGAGATGAGTGATAGAGACACGCTCGACAGGAGTTGCTAGCAGAAGTGGCGGCTGCGGTACCCTTGGCAAACCTCTAAATAGAAGAAAACTGAGAAGCGTAAAGAATACGTAAAAGCTTTTTTTGTGGGGCCATGGATGTCCTAGACAGATACATCATCGTAGCCTGCACAAGAGACCCGTGACGAGGACTTCAACGACACTAGGCGCCCGAAGCCTCTCATGGCGACGTAAGACGCTTGCACCCCGAAGAAGTCATTGGTGCCAAGACCGTTGTCCCTAAGGTTGTAAGCGGGGCGGGATATCCCGCTGGGCCGCCAAGCCGCCCCGCATATCAGGCCCGCAAAGTGCCAGCGGGCTGATCGCATCGTTTGTAGCGGGTTGAAACGGCCACATCGCTTTGTCCAGCGGGAGCCGCATATCCCGCATCCTCTTTGACAAAAAAACCTAATCCTCCAATCCTCTCGATTGGGAAACTTCCCACGGCGCCGCCACATTCGCCCACCTGACATCCCATCGGCCGTCATTGACGCCCTCCATGGCCTGCTCCTCTCCGCCTTCTCCTCGGGAACGAGGACTGCCGGCGCCCGCGTTCACCACCTGCGATTGGCCGGCTCGCCGCTGCCCCGCGCCTGCGACATCGCACTCCCACAGCTGCTCACGACGAGCTGTGCCGTCCTCCCCGTCCTCCGGACCCGCAGCCACCCTTCCCCATGGGTCCCCCATCGCGAATCCACCCCCATATCGCCCCCACCCTTACATCGCCAGCGATCCTCCCACGACCTACAGTAAGGAATTTCCCTAGCCTGCTTAGCCAGATTCATAGGATTTAGTCAATATGGCTCCATATACAGTTAATCGGAAGAGCATTGCTATTTTAGAGTATCGATTTATAATGGGTCTGTCCTTGTTGCCTTGATGTGGTATTGGATGATATAGTCTCACTGCGGCATGAGAGTTAATGGATTTAGGAGACAATATCCAAATTGGAACCGGAAGAGCATTGCTATTTGAGAGTACCGATTTTCTTAATTCTCTGCTCAGCACTTGTTCGAGAGAGTAGGAAACAAGCATCCCTTCTTTTATTACTTGCACACAAGATCTAAGTTGGAACTTCTATGCTGAAATAGTTGGTAAAGAGTATGGTGCATTAACTTGTGCCTGAACTTGCCAATATCTAGTGAGGTGTACTAGTAGACTGATCCTGTGTTTAATCTTAGAAACTTCTTGTGGAGCAAGTGCTCATGTATGTGTTTGCTTGGGTGTAGGTTCCTTTGCATTACTGTGATATACGGTCTGACGAACTTTTTGTTTATCTAGCAACCATGGTGGGGTCGATGGCCGCTCTGCCTCCATCTCCTCATCGGAACTACCCTACGGAAATCCTCGATGGAGATGTTGTCCCTCCATCGCCTCCCTTACGCATTCAAGATATTGTTTCTCACCAAGGGCATGCGTCAATTGAAGAAGTTGGTGCAGCTACAACACTTTGCTCCCTTTATCCACAGACCCAAGATCCTCACCAAGGTACATGTTGCAATCAGGTTACTCATTAGTTTTTGTTCTTCCTACAATATATTACATATAGCTGGCAATCAGGTTACTCATTAGTTTTTGTTCTTCCTAAAATATATTAACATATAACTGGTTGAGTTATCCAGATTCTTGTGTGTAGGATGTGGAGTCTCACGAGAAAAACAAAGAATCCCAAAACCCCCACTAAGGAAGAGGCTGAGGTCGCCGTTAGTGGTGCCCGTACTGGGATCTCCAGGGGTAAATGTCGTGTTATCTCAGGCATCACCAAGATTCGGTGTGAAATGATCGTCGCCGACAGCACCTCAGATTCCTCGTAAGTTTTAATGTCTATATTTTGTACATACGTTTAATTTTAATGTCAATTGTGCGCATATCTGAACTTGAAATAAAATATTTCTTCATCTCAAATTTCATAGGTCTTTCACGTAGAAACAAAAAACGGAAACTTAAATCTGAAATCTGGAATGATTTTGATCTTGTGTATGATGGCAACAAACTCAAGGAAGCCAATTGTAAACATTGCAAGAGAATTTTTGTGGTTGCAAGAAAAGCTGGTACTGGTGAATGCATTAGGCATTTGTTAGTTTGTGAGGAAAGAGCTAAGGTCAATGAGTTTCTCGACTCAATTAAATCAACCATGCCTCAACCTAATCCAAAAAGTGTAGAAAAATGGAACTATGACCCTGAGAGAGCTCATTGGGAGTTGGTGAGGATGATCGTCGTCCATGAATTGCCATTTTCCATAGTGGAATATGATGGATTTAGGCGATTCGTGCATAGTCTGAATCCCACATTTGAGGTGGTGTCTAGGACGACAATAAAACTTGATGGAATTATGCTATTTGAAGAATAAAGGACAAGACTTCAAGAGGCTATACATAACTTGACCTCTCGTATGTCTCCTTAACAACCGACATGTGTACTTCAAGTCGAGTAGTGAGCTATATGTGTATAACATGCCATTTTGTTAGTGACAACTGGAAATTGCAGGAAAGAGTGATCTGGTTTTACAAGGCAAAAACACCACATGATGGAGCAAATTTATTTAATATCATGTTAGAATGCAT
Source organism: Hordeum vulgare subsp. vulgare (assembly GCF_904849725.1). Taxonomy (NCBI): domain Eukaryota; kingdom Viridiplantae; phylum Streptophyta; class Magnoliopsida; order Poales; family Poaceae; genus Hordeum; species Hordeum vulgare. The sequence continues at coordinate 561,056,100 of NC_058522.1, read as the reverse complement.
CCAAGACTGGGGTTTGACAACGAAGATTTTCTCCATCACTCTAGACAAGCATCAAACAACAACTCTTGTGTGGGATTCATCAAATCCAATTTGCTAGAAAAGAGTTTGCTATCTTGTAAAGGAGATCTTTTACATGGTCGATGTGCATCTCATGTCATCAACATTATGGTCCAAGATGGGTTGGAGGTTACTTGCAAGGCAGTGGATAATATCAGGGAAAGCATCAAGTTTGTTAGAAGCTCCCCCACTCGGAAACAAAAATTCATAAAAATAGTTGCACAAGAAGGCATTACTTGCAGAAAGAACCTATCTCTAGACGTCGTTACACGGTGGAATTCAACGCATTTGATGATCAAAATAGCCCTAGAGTATAGGAGAGCATTCACAGCTATGAAGTCGCAAGATACAACATTCACATGTCTACCTACAAATGTTGAATGGGAAACGGCAGAATCTGTTTGCAGCTTCTTAGAGGTTTTCCTCGACGCGACTATGGTGGTGTCCGGTACATTATATCCAACAACTCATTTGTATTTCCAGAACTTTGGAAAATTCATCTAACATTGCAAAGAGCGACCGAACATAAGAATGCTGTCATCAAATCTATGGCTGAAGCAATGCAAAAGAAGTTCATAAAGTATTGGAAGCTGTCACACTTGAGCATTTGTCTTCGAGTCATACTCGACCCAAGGTACAAGTTCAAATTCTTGTAGTTTTGCTTGAAATCTGGACTTGAAAGTGAAGCAACAAGATATGTTGTTGAACACTCAAATGAATTAATCTGAGTATACTCTAACATCTCTGGAATTAATCTAATGTCTCCACCGAAGGAAGAACACTCAGTGACTATAAGACGAGAATGGTAGAAACCACTATAGAGGCATTAATCTGTCTACAAGACTGGTTGCGACCTCGCGGTAACAAGCTCTTTTTTTAGTGATATTTAGCATTCTTTGGTGTATTGACGATAAAACTTTAACATCTCTTTCTCTCATTCCAGGAACGAAACCCGTCGATACGATAATAAACGATGTTATTTATGGACCGCGTGCCCATATTGATGCACATTGATTGCAACATTAGGTAAGCCTAATCTTGAAATACATATAGTCATTCACTCATTTCTATATTTATGTTTGGTGCACTCTAATCGGTTGAGGTTCTGGGACACTATTTTCCTCCTTTTTTAGTGCACACTTGTTGTCACAATGATATCCTAATTGCATGATATATTGCCTCAACTTGATATTGTTGCTGTCAGAAGTTACGTACATTGCATACCTTGTGTTAAAATGGATCGACTCAAGGAAAATTGTCAATGATTCAAAATTAAATTACACAAACATGATTCAAATTCAATACGTTGCAACACTAGGACATCAACTAGGAAACTGGAAGCTCGTGTTGAGTGAGTCACAATGCTTTTCTAGAACATGAGATACATAACAACTTGTTCTGCTCTCGAGTTTAGTGTGGTCGTGGAATTCTTTTCTAGAAGATGAGATACATAACAACTTGTTCTGCTCTCGACTGTATTCTAATTTCATCCAATGTCTAAGTATGTTATATCATATTCATATGCAAAACCTCCATGGAGCATATCCGAAGACCCTTAGTATCAGTAGCCGTATTAGGCTGAGAAGATCAAGCTTTTTGTACAAGCGACGAAGCATCTCAAGCTACTTGATTTAATCGATTAATCTGATTTGGAATAGCCATTTTTCATGTTTTGGGTCCAGCCGTATTAGAATTATTCATGTTCAGTTTTCTGAATGAGCAAAATGTTTCAGAATTCAGAGAGTTCTCTTGTTGTATATTGTTTCCTGAATATGTTTTTCTATGTGCACGCTGCTGTCGGCTGAAACCAAACAGCTGACAGTGATACATGTGCTCTTGGACTCTTGTGATAGCTGTGTGATGTAGTAAAACGTTGGGATTGTGTATAGTGCATGGCGGGTCTTTGCGGGCTGCCGCATTGTCCGCTAATAATTAAGCGAAATGAGGTGGACAGGCGAGGTGTCCCGCTAAATATTTTTGCTCCTGCTTTTGCGTCTCGCGGACAGCCGCATCCCACCCCGCTTACAACCTGAGTTGTCCCTCAGAACCCGAAGTATTGGGTTGTCGCAGTGAGTGATGGAGATGCCGTCGTTTGAGAAGGGCAGGGCGCACTTTTAAATTCAGACCTACTTTTAGATACAAGAATAATCTTTGCATTCATAAACATTTTTAAATACGTAAATATTTTTTCATGATTGTGAGCAGTTTACAAATTCATGAACATTTTCTATAGATTCATGAATAATTTTCAAATTCTTGATCGTTTTTGAGCAGTTTAGAAATTCAAAATCTTTTCTCAAATTCATGTATATTTTTGTGAATTTTTTATTTTTCTTATATTCATAAACCTTTTCCTAATTCATGAAGTTGCTTTGAATAAATGAAAAAAATTTCCTACATAATTTGGAATTCATGAATTTTCTTTGAATTAACACTTTTTTTGAAATATGCAACCAGTTTTCAGGTTCACGGAATATTTACTTTTTATGATTTTCTTTTTCGAATTCACGTTTTTTAAATACGTTTTTTTCAAAATTATGATTTTTTATCCAAATTCAATAACTTTTTTCTTATTAATAGTTTTTAATCAAAATTAAAGCGACCAGTATAATAAAACGAACCTGTGCTTTCTCTGCCCATATTTGTTGGGCCGACCTCATGTAGATCGGGGGCGTGATCGGGAGCTTGTGGCGCTAGCAACCGTGCGCTATAGCCCAGCCTCGAGCTCGGGGACCTCCTATTCAGGACAAATCCTATTCGCTGCAGCGCTCCTCTAAATGGGCCGGCCCATGTAAAAAATGCATTGGTTAATAAAAATTTGAAAAAAGTTCACAGAATTTTAAAAAGTTCGTAATTGCAAAAAAGATTCAATTATTATGGAAAAGTTCAGCGATTTTTGAAAAGCATGTACATGGTTTTTAAAAAATGTCACAGAACTCAAACAAAAAAGAATCATCGATTTTGCAAAAAGTTCATCAATATTTAAAAACAGTTCACTGATTTTGAAAAAAGTTCATCAAATTTTAAAAACAGTTCACTGAATTTGAAAAACGTTCATGAATTTTACATTATGTTCATCGATTTTCAAAAATGTTCATGAATTTCCAAAACAAAATCATCGATTTTCAAAAAAGTTTGCCGATTTAAAGAAAACATGGGCTAAAAAAAGTTCATGAAAGATCCCTACATGGGCTAGCCCATTGTGGAGCGCTGCAGCCGCCGGTTAGCAAATTTTGCGTTTAACCGGCGCCAGTGCCGCTAAAAAGGTTTTACCAACGCCGGTTAGAGTGCATTTTTCTTAACCGGCGCGTGCAGCGTTCGCTCATAGTCCGGCCGAGCGGGAGGGATATTTTTTCTGTTTTGTGAAGTTTCTAGAAGCTTCCTAGATGGCTTTGTTCATTGAGGTTTTTTCACGACTGGTTTTTCTTGGTTTTTTTTCTTTACTATTTTTATTACTTTTTCATTTCAAATTTAATTTTTTATATAATTTTTAGTTTTTTTGAAAATGGCAGCCTTTTTTTGTTTAACCTTTTTTCAAACGAACAAACTTTTTTCCAAATCAATGAACACTTTTCAAAAGTTTACGAATATTTTATAGAAATTCTATGAACATTTTTGAATACCGATGAACAATTTTCAAAATTTTATGATTTGTATTAAATTTGTTCAACTTTTTTGTAATAGATGAGTTTTTTTCATAAATTATGAACTTTTTAAAGATTTGTAAACTTTTGTTTTTGGGAAATGATCTTTAGCAAAAATTCAAATTCGTGAACTAATTTTCAAAATCCATGAACTTTTGAAAACAAAATTGACCTTTTTTTATCATTGTGAATTTATTCAAGTTCATGAACTTTTCTTTTAAAATTTGTGAACCAATTTTCGCTTTTATGAACTTTTTGTGTTCATCCTTTTTTTTGGTTTATTGTAAAAAAATCAGCCCTGAAACTGGACCGGCCCATTTTGCACGGCGTATGAGCGCAGGTTCTCCTAACCCGTCCTTAAGGCGCCGGCTAGGTGCTTCGTGCATGTTGCGCGAAATCATTAATTAGGTAGTACACCTTCTAAGGATTACTCCTACCTCCACAGGTTGCGACAAATGACGCACTGCATGCGTGTCACTTGTCGTAAACCGGGAGTTTTCCCTTTTTTCGTAGATCCGTTTTTTCAAAACGTTTTGTCTTCTAAACCGTGTGTCCAAAACTCGAACCGTTTTCACCGTTGGCTTTCTCGCGTCGAGATCTTCAAAACTAGATCCTATGTTGATAGATTTTGACGGAAAAAAAAATTATGCAAAAAACTGGATGAAAAAACCGTGCCTCACGTGATAGAAAAAAAAACAAAAAACGTGGGTTTTCCCTTTTCGAGAGGCACGGGTCGTGCTTATCGCGGGGGAAAAACCGTGCCTCTCGCGTAAGCAAAAGCGTACCTCTCGCGAAAAAAGAGAGCAAAAAACGTGTTTTTTCCGTTTTCGGGAGAGGCACGGACGTGTCTCTCGCAAAGGCAAAATCGTGCCTTTGTGGAAGAAAAACCGTGCCTCTCGCAAAAAAACAAAAAACAAAATACATATTTTTTTTCCTTTTGGGAGAGGCACGGGGGTGCCTCTCGCAAAGGCAAACCCGTGCCTTTCACGGAAGCAAAATCGCGCCTCCCGCAAAAAAAGGGAAAACACGTTTTTTTCCTTTCCGAAAGGCTCGAACGTGCCTCTCGCGAAGGCAAAACCGTGCCTCTCGCAAAAAAAGAAAACACATCTATTTTCCTTTCCGAGAGGCACGGCCGTGCCTCTCGCGCTGGCAAAACCGTGCCTCTCGCAAAAAAAGAAAACACATCTATTTTCCTTTCCGAGAGGCATGGCCGTGCCTCTCGCGAAGGCAAACCCGTGCCTCTTGCTGAAGCAAAAGGTGCCTCTCACAAAAAAAACGAGTTTTTTCGCGTAAAAACAACGCGTCTTTTCGCTATTTTTTTCCCGTCCAAAAGTTACGAAAGAACGGTAAAAAACCATAACTCAAAAGAAATCATAAAAAACCACTCAAAAAAGGCGTATACCCGTGCGAATTGTTTTTTCGAAAGGAACACTCAGAGCGCGACACGTGGCGGCGACTGGAAACGCGGCAAATGACGGCGCGCGGGAGCGATCGCTGAAAGGCGACGCGGTTTTTTTTTTGGCAAGTTAAGAGGTGACGTTTGGTTAAACTAGGCAATCCGTGTGTCCGCCAAACAGACTGAAAGACTTGATAGTCCACAGCCCACCATGTATTCAACTCTAAGTCGGGCTGTAAGCGTGAAACACAACACGACGCAGACAAGAAAACCCCGACTCGACAGCCTGTCCTTTTAAGTAGAGCTGCGGGTACGCGCCTGAAAATCGGGACCAAAATCGATGGAGCAGCATACTCCTTCGCATCCCGAAGAAATCACGCTGAACGACGACATCCTGACCGAGATACTCCTTCGCGTGCCGCCCAAAACCATCCTCCGCGCCCGTGCCGTCAGCAAGCACTGGCGTCACATCGCCACCCGCCCCTGTTTCCTCACAGCCTACTCGCTCCGACGCCCGCCGGAGATCGTCGAGATCATCCGGCTCGACCGAGGCGATTAGCCAGCCGACGGCGAAAGCCGCAGGAATAGCAAATAAGACAAGATCAAAGTAGAAGTCTGCGCCTTCTCATTTACGGCCTCAGACGACGGCTTGGAGTTGAAGGTGAAGAATCGACAACTCCTCTGCTATGATCCTACCTGTCACGTCCAAAATGCGATCCTATCATCAATTTGGCAAGAAGGCCTCGTCAGGAATAGAAGCGCATCTTCGTGTCGCAAGAATGGATATCGATACAAGTACATGTACTGAAAAAAAGAGATATATACATAATTGGCTTACACCTGCCACAAGCTACATCAGAGTCACATCAGTACATTACATAATCATCAAAAGTAAGAGCAGGGTCCGACTACGGACGAAAACAAACGAGAAAATAAGAACAACGTCCATCCTTGCTATCCCACGCTGCCGGCCTGGAACCCATCCTAAATCGATGAAGAAGAAGAAGAACAAGCAACTCCAAATGAACAATCAACGCGCTCGTGTCAAGTAACCTTTACCTGTACCTGCAACTGGTGTTGTAGTAATCTGTGAGCCACAGGGGACTCAGCAATCTCATTTCCAAAGATATCAAGACTAGCAAAGCTTAATGGGTGAGGCATGGTTAAGTGGTGAGGTTGTAGCAGCGGCTAAGCATATATTTGGTGGCTAAATTTACGAGTACAAGAAATAAGAGGGGGAAGATCTACGCATAGCGGACGTGAACTATGGATGATCAAATGAATGATCCTGAACACCTACCTACGTCAGACATAACCCCACCGTGTCCTCGATCGGAGAAGGAACTCACGAAAGAGACAGTCACGGTTACGCACACAGTTGGCAAGTTTTATTTAAGTTGACTTCAAATTATCTAGAACCAGTGTTAAACAAAGTTTCCACGTTGCCACATAACCGCGGGCACGACTTTCCAAAAAGATTTAACCCTGCAGGGGTGCTCCAACTAGTCCATCACAAATTACCACAAGCCGCATAAAAATCCTCAATCACGAAGCTCGCGATCTCGTCGGATTTCCTAGTGGAAAACCTCAACTCTGAGATTACCCAAAGCATCACCGGAATCCCGATGCACGAGATATCTCGTCAAAGGTAAAACTAATCCAGCAAGGCCGCCCGGCGTGTCGACGATCCCGATAGGAGCCGCGTATCTCGTTCTCAGGACACGACGGATAAGCACAATGTACGGTGGCCTGATAGAAATTTCCCGAGTTGCCCCGGGTTGGCCCCGCAAACGGCTCTAGTTTTGGACCAGCACCAACAGCATTGGCCCCCCTGTATTATGTGAAATTACTCCTCGGGTTCATGACGCCCTATGCTTTCAGTATTAACAAGTTATTATGTTGGGCAAATGTAGAACCAATGTTGGGCCTTGCCAGACCAGCTTTAATCTAAAACGAATTATCAAGGGGGTCCCCATAACAACCCCGATCGTGCTAGGAGCGCTCAATTATGGAACATAACACCGGTAGCCGAAATTAAGGGAGCAAAGGTGGAACAAAGCACCAGGCTAGAAAGGCCGAGCCTTCCACCTTTTACCAAGTACTAGCAAAAGGGCCCATGCGTTGCAACGCAAATGTAGAACCAATGTTGGGCCTTGCCAGACCAGCTTTAATCTAAAACGAATTATCAAGGGGGTCCCCATAACAACCCCGATCGTGTTAGGAGCGCTCAATTATGGAACATAACACCGGTAGCCGAAACTAAGGGGGCAAAGGTGGAACAAAACACCAGGCTAGAAAGGCCGAGCCTTTCACCTTTTACCAAGTATATAGGTGCATTAAATTAAATAGCATTTAATATGGTGATATAACAAGGAACCCATGTTTTCACATGGAAGCATCTGCACCTGCAACTAGCAACGCTATCAACAGGGTTAAGCAAGCAGTAACATAGCCAATCAGTGGTTTGCTAGGTTGAACAGGTTGAAGGTTTTCATGGCATTGTTGAGAGGCTGATATTTAACAAGTGGTAGGCAACGAGACATAATCGATAGAAGCGATAATACTAGCATGGCAATGATAGTAATGGTATCTGGGGAAATGATGATCTTGCCTGAGATCCCGCTTGGAAGAAGAATGACTCCGTGAAGCCAACGAACCGACGTAGTCGAACGGGTCCTCACATCCGACACGCTTACGGAACTCTATCGAGACGGAGGAAACCGAAAACACAAATCAACTCACGATATTCACCACGCGATGCACAACACATATGATGCATGAACGGTCTAATGCAAGGCATGACAACCACAACAATCAAACACTACACATTAAGTGAAGCTCGATATGCAACGAGTTGCATATCGACGAAACTCCATGTTGAATTATTTAGTTCACTCCCGTTAATTTACACGGCAATATTTAAAATGTTGTTTACATGGCAAGGGGGTGAAGCACAATAAATCTACCTAGCTAGGCATTTTAAATGAGACCGGAATCGACATATAGCATCTCCGAAATGACCCCACGTGTTAAATCTTAATTCTGTCCAGATTTGTCCTAAACACATTTTAGGGTTGGTAAACGGCAAAACAAAGTGGTTCACGTGATTCTACTTGTCGTTCTGCTCCATTTACATATATGACACATCTCCAACGGAGCTACGGACAAATAGTTACGAACAACACAAGATCATCCGGCATGATTGCAACATGCATGCAAAAAAAATATTGATGAGGATGTGCAAGCGAACCCAGATCAGTGTGTGTGTGCAAAAGGATAAAAAAAACTACACATGGCAAAATTGGGGTGCATGGGTTTCGAACCACAGATCCCTGTGTGCACAGGCCTAACGCAAGCCAGTCCAGCTGGCTACTTGCAAGCAAAACGTTGGGTCTTGATTAAAATAAATGGAGCCACGACCTCACTCCCGTGAGACTAAAATGCAGAAAACAAAATGTTGCATCAATGGGGTTTCGAACCTAGGATCTCCTGGCTGAAATCCAGTGGGATGTACGCTTCTTCGCGTGACACAGGTGCAGGTGATTGCTTCTATTTCTATCATAGCAGCGGGTCTTCTTCCCCACAAGTGCACGGGAGTCTTACCAACAGAGGAGCAGACAAACGTGGTGTAGAAGCTCGTTGAGGAGGTCCAGGGTGCGCGACGGTCGGGGACGGGTGCCGATGGGGAAGCAGGGGATCCGCCACATCCGGAGGCAGGGAACCCATTCCCCAAGGGAGGGAGCTTTGATTCGAGGCGCTGGGTTGGGTCGCTGGTTCCTGTCGTGGCAAGCACAGGGAGGTGAGAGAAAGAGGAGAGAAAAAAACAGAGGGAGGAGAGAGGCACAACAAGGAGAGGGCATGGGGCGACCCAGATCGGCAGTGGAACTGCAGCTCGGACGCAGAGGAGCGCCGCTCGGGACACAGCTCTTGGTCAAGGCGGTCATGGTTCTTCTCTGAAAAAAAAGAAGAGATGGGAAGAACTGAGCAACAGAGGGAGAGAAAGGAGAAAGAAAGAGAAGGAGGAACGGGGCACCTGCAGTGCTCGGGTCGTGCTGCCGCTGCGGCACGAACACAACACAGGAGGCCGCGCCTCCGGTGCCTGGTGCTGCTACTGGTGGCACGGAGTTGCTTGAACGGCGGTGCGGAAGAGCTCCGAGGTCAACCATGGCGGGGCTGCAGTAGGGGACCTGCTGGTCCATGGAGCAGGTGGAGCTTGGCGGCGCCCATGGCTCCTCTGCTGGTGGCCTCGCGGTCGCTGGGGCTGGTGCACACACGCAGATCGAGGGAGAGGCGTCGGTGCTGGATGGATGGATGGATTTGTTTTGGAATCGGGGAGGAACCCGATGGAGGAGGAGGCTGGTTGGGTATATGGGGATTCCAAGGCAAGCAGGTGGCGACAGGATGAGGGATTGGACAGGGGTAGGCTAGGGGTAGGCTAGAATGGACATAAATACAATAAACGGATTTGTGGTAGGGGTTGCCAAGACCCTCCGATTAAATCGGACGGACGAAATAAATAGGCTAGGGAGCCCAATGGACAACGGACTCTGATCACGACGAAATTCGACAGGCGGCCTAGCTATATTAAAATAAGACCGCACGTCAAATTCCAACCCAATCCGAGATGATCTAACGCACACTTTTAAAAACAAGATTTGACGATGCCGCGGGCGCGTGCGTGTGCGGTCGGACTCAGAACGGACAACGACGAGAACCGGCAACTAACAACGGATGCAAGTTTTGAAAACTGGCGGCAACGGGATGCCGATGCAATGCTGATGATGTGCATGATGCAAACTAAATGATGATGCAACCAACAAAATAAATAACCACACGACGGAAACGGAAATAAAGGGGAATCTTCTGGAACGTCGGTCTCGGGCTGTCACACTATCACCATGTTGTTCCGAGGCTTTTGCGACAGGCTCCTGCTTTTTAATCGAGGATGCGACTCGCTCTTGCTCTGGAACCCAGCGACGAGGCATGCGGTCGCCCTTCCGTCACCGCCGATGACTTCATCGCGTGCTTCAGTTGAACCGTTTGGATTCTACTACCACCGGCCGTCCGACAGGTACCGCGTCTTGTGCCATGTCGATGATACCCCGCCGACGACACCGCCAACTACATTCTTTCCACCAGCGCCGCCGAGCCGCGGCGCCTCGAGGACAACGTGCCCGACGGGGTGATCAGGGCCTCGTACGCCGTTACTCTCCACGGGAGCCTGCATTGGCTGGTACACCCGGAAAGTCTTGTAACCCCGACAATATGGTGGCCTTTGACACGGTATCAAAGAAGTTCCGGACGATGGCGCCATCCCCGGTGCCTCAAGCAGACACCTTCATCTACGAAGAGCCTCACCTGTTTGAGACGAATGGGGTGCTCGCTGTGTCGGCGATGAGGGATGAGCCACACATGGAAGCGTGGACGCTTGAGGACTATAATCAGGAGAGGTGGGCGTGGTGCCTAAGGATCATCATAACCCGAACCTGTGGCAGATTCGTCTCACCGTTCACGGCCTTGGCCCTCGGAGTCCTCGAGGGGGACATGCTCGTCGTTCAGCACGACGGTAGGGTGATCCTACACGACATGGTTGGGAAGAGGAAGCGTCTGACGGTTGACATTAGGACGATGGGAAGCATTCCAGTTGCATGGCCACAGGGGATCTACACGGAGAGCCTCGTCCCGCTCACACCCTCTCCGCAATGATAATATGCTAGCTGGTTGTTCTACTAAATTTTCATTATTACTATTTTTTTAAATCATTATTACTAGCAAAAATGCACCGTTGAAAAACAGAAGAAATAAATTGCTACACACACATAGCAGCACATATATGTGTTGTCACTTTTCATGTTATCAACTTATTTTATGGACGTGATTAATTTGAAGTCATGTGCTTTCTTATTGATGACCCAGATACACTATACTGAAAGTTTCAGGGGAGTTCTCAATGAAGTCCATGTACACATAGTGATGGACCCAAAAAAATGAGGTTTACCGGGGCGGTGGATGACCATGGACTTCATTGCGCTGCGCCGAAGGTCGCTAGACACGGGAGATACCCTGCTCCTCGTCGGAGAGCCAGTACGGCCGCCCCAACTCGCCCCAATGGTTGATCCGTCACTATGTATACAGACTTGATAAACATTAATCATATCCCCAAATCTACACATATAAAAAATTAAGGCGCCCTTAAAAAATATGGTTCGTACACAAAGAAGTGGTCCTGATCAAGGACAACCTGACAAAACATAATTGAAAGCCTAGTAAACCATGTTGTTTCTATGATCGGGATATATAAAATTCAACATATGTTTTTTGATTGTCCACTTGCCAAGCTATGCTGGCGCACTTTGCATGTGGCATTTAACATCAGTCCACCTGATACCATAAACACTTTTTTGGGGAATTGGGTAAATGGGGGTAGAGAGTCTAAGTTAGCGACGCATATTAGAGTCAAAATGTGTGCATTACATTGAGACATATGAAACTGTTGGGATGACGTAATTTTTAACAAACAAAACATCATGTGAAACTTTATTATTCTAGACTTTGTTGAGCCGTCAAATGCAGAGTTTTGTAGAACAACAAACAGAAGCACGAAATTATAATAAAAATATGCATGTATGTGTATGTAGCAGATTCACGGGGTGCCCAATCGCTGACAGGGAGGCACAAAGTAAGGTTTTAGACAGGAACGTCCGCAATGTAAACAGAAACACGGAATTATATTAGAAAGATGCATTGGAAGTGTACGCAGCAGATCCACGGGGAGACACGAAGCATGGTTTTAGACACGAACGTCCGTGATGCATTGTGTGTATCTTTTTATAAAAAAGAAAAAAAGTTGTCACATTTTTTAAAATGTTCATATTAAATTTAAATAAGGTAATTGTATATTGGAAAATGTTCAATATACATACTAAATGATGTGATGAACATTTATTTCATATACGATACACTTTTATACAATGAACATTTTAATGTATGATGCAATGTACATCTTTTTAATTATACGCTACGCTTTTATACGATGAACTATTAAAAACATGTTCAATAAAAAGAAAAAAGATCATCTATTTTTTTTAAATATTCATCTTACATTTAAATAAAAATATAATTGTATATTTAAAATGTATAATATATATAATAAATGATGTCACAAACATTTGCTTCATATACGATATGCTTCTATAACATGAAAATTTTAATATATGATGGAATGAACACCTTTTTAATTATACCCTATGCTTTTATGCGAAGAAATATAATAACAATGATCGACCTATAAGTACTAAATAATATATACACACACACATATATATATAGTAACACTATTCATCATTCAGGGTGCAGAATAAGTTATTCTTCATTCGAGGTAATTTTACGGTTGTTTCATACATAAATTACATATGATATACAAATAGTTACATTCATACTGATTCACAACGTAAAATTTGACATAAAAACAAAATTATGTGTCACAAGACCTGAAAAATTGTTTTTTACGTACATTTTACATTATAATTTTACGTTCATAAATATACATAGCATAAAATAATTTTACGGTGATTATGTATTTTCTTACGTTTCCTTTTTATGTGTGAAGTAAGATAAAATTTACGGGACATAAAAATACGGTGCATTGATATTAAAATAGGAGGGGGTGAAGAATAATTATTCCTCATCCAGGATGATGAATAGCGTGACCCTCAAACACACAGATATATATATATATGTATTAACTAATTATTTTATACACACACAGGATGATATATATATATATATATATATATATATATATATATATATAGGACGCCCGTTTGGGGCACCTTGCCTAGAAATCATTGGATTACATTAAGATCTGTGCATGTGTAATTAGTATTAGCAATAATGGGTCAATCCATTAGCTCCTTATTATGAAATAACTATCACTAATTATTGACTGATATGGACAGTTAATGCATAGATTAAAGAAGGTGGAGAAAAAAAATCAGGAATTAATGATCGGGCCATATGGTTAACTTTTATGTGCATGCATGTTCCATGTATGTTCCCAACTTTATTTGTTATATGTGTACTTCTTTTTTCTTATATAAAATAGGAAGTCATATCCATAATTAAATACTTAGGTATATCATCATTTTAGGTATAAAAGGTATGGTTAACTTTTGTTCCAATAAAAAATACTCTTGTACGGATATAGTTACATAGCCAGGTATATATTTAGGCAAAATTTAAGTAGCCGGGTATATATGTATCCGTGTATGTACATAATTTCGTTAACAGGTAGGTACCGGATATGACTATTGGATAGTTAGGAAATAAATTATTGAGCATATACCTACCCACATATGTACGTAATCTTTTTATTGGTCTGTCTTCAAGGCATATACTTGTATTAATAAATAAGTTTTGTGCGTACAACATCTTAGGTATTTGTACATACCGAGTCACGTAAATCATATACCTAGCTAGTCACATACTAATTCATATATACCTATACAAACAGTATACCTAGTGAGCATACTAGCTTTTTCATATACCTAATCAATATTTTATGTATATGTAAATTATACTATTTTTGGATGTATCTCCAATATGATTTATGGGTATGTCTCAAAATAATTTACATGTATTCAAAAATATTGTATCATTTCTTGGGTTATGTATTGTTCAAAGTATATCAGTTTTGTGTACATCTCCAAACCATGCATGTATTGGAAAAGGGTATGCGGGTATGATGTCTTAGGTCCATGTACGAACAAAAAAAAAATCATGTGTGAGTATAGGCATGCAACGTACATACGTAAAATTGAAAATAATTATGTGTGGGTATATGTACGTAGGAAAAAAATCATGTGTGGATATCAACATGCATCATATATATACCGAAAAGTAAAGAACAATTATGATCACATTTTGTATTATTTTGTCACCTTATTTTTGTCTAGAAATATTAGTGTTAAAATGTGTGACCCTGCATTAATTTTTTTAACACTAGATACCTTGAAAATTAAAACTTCAGAAAATGCATAATATACATTGTAATTATACATACAAACATTTGCAACGATGTTTCGCATTATTTGGTCATATCTAATACCTGAAAAAAATCAGAACGTATATACAGACACTTTTTATTTGGAAAGGAATCATTGCTAGCAAATCAATAGTATATTTTTTTAAAAGCAATCATCTCCTATTAAAGGTCATAGTGCATGCAAGTAAAATTTGAAAAGTCTTGTGTCGTGGATTGTACGCCATGCATCATGAATATCACATGCTATAACAGGCATCTAGGTGCCCAGGCGTGCCCAAACATTATATATATATATATATATATATATATATATATATATATATATATATATATATATATATATATATATATATATATATATATATATATATATATATATAGACACACACACACACACATAATGCGTATGTTCTGAAGAATACCCATGATATGAAAAAGCTAGATTTAAAAAGAAAGTATATACAAAAAAGACAAACGGACCAGCGTATAAAGAGCTGAATGCGTGCTAATTGATATGAATGAGCTAGTAGCCGGGTGGTAGCAAGCGCACGGGGCTATCCTCTCGTCGCGGTATTGAGTATAGGCAGTCGCCTCCAATTTTTTCTTTTTTCATTAAAAGTGAAAGGAAACAAATTATAAAACTACGCGGGCGTGCTATTTTTTTCCGGGGAATTAAAAACTTTATTCAATCCTTTACTCTAAAGAAAAAACTTTATTCAATCATCTCTAGCTCCAGCACGATATGCCAGAATGTTGGTCATGAGAAAACTGTTAAAAATTAATTAGTAGATTAATCCAAGGAATGTGTCCAACCGAACAGTCGTGTCTCCTCTTTCTCTATTGCCAACAGGCACCTGTTCTGGAGGGATGCCTCCGAACAGACACCTCTTCTTCGCACCTCTTCCAGATGTATATAAACTTGAGAATCAATAGAAATCAGGACTAATCGTCCATTCAGTTTCATTCAATCTCGTTTTACTCTAACACGAGCACGCTCTGCATCTGAGCGATTTCGAGATCGAGAAGAACACAAGGTAAGATGAAAACCAGTCGCCGACATCCTAGCAAGCCCATGGCTTCAAAGGATCGCTGCGTTTGGATCGAGGCTTCCCGCATCGCGGCCACGGGCATCGCCTCCGCGTGGCCAGTCCTCCAATGGCACGAGCGCCGCACGACGTAGCCACCTGCGCCACGCCCAGCGCCCGTTCGCCTCCCTGCGCCGCGCTCCCCGCCCAGCCTTCTCTGTGGTTCCTCATTAGAGGAAGACAAGGGAGCGCCTGGTCCCTCCCCACCCCATTTTCCCCAATCCCCCGCTAGGGTTATCCACCATGGCGTCGGCGTCGCGCGCGCTCCTCCTCTACAGGGCCTCGCCCCTCCACGCCGCCGCCTCCCGCTTCCTCTGCCCGCTCGCCGCCGCAGGGAGCCTCCTCCTGGCAGCGTTGGTCCCGTCCCCCGCCGCGGCGAGGCGATTCACGACGCAGCCTGCCAACTCGTCGCTTCGGGACCCGTCCCGGCCGGTGATGGCGCAAAGTGCGGCTCCCTCAGGAGCATGGAGCAACGACACCCGCGTCCGACGTCGGCAGGCAACGGCCGACGCGCGATGGTTGGTTCATCGGTCACAACGCGGCCGCACTGGACACTACGGCTCTACCGAGAGCAGGCACAACGTCGAAGTAGAAGAAGAATGGGAGATCGGGGCCGATGAAGCGGTGGCCCTCGGCATCTCGGACCACACGACTGATGCGGCAAGCCTGGATCCATTGTTCGGCCATTGCACATCCGCACCTCCCGCCAACGGCCGCCCACATCACGATGGCGCCCGCCCCATCTCCACGCTCGGCCATCCACAACACGGCGGTAGGCGAAGAAACTTTTGTTGGGGTTCCTCCCGACAACACCGGATGGCAATACAGATGGGTTGATTCATTTGTGTCCACACACACACACACACACACGAAGAGATCAGGCAAAACGTTATCTCTCTGAACAGTCGTTTGTGTCCATATCCTAGTTATTTTGCATTCAGACTTAAAAAGTTTTATGGCCTCGAAATTCATCCATTTTGGCTAATTGTATTATGCAGATTAGAACCTAGTGTTCGCATTTTAAGCTATTAGGCTTAATAATATACTTGACCGCAAGTCCACAGGCTCATTGTTATTATATTTTGATTAATACCATTCCATCTCGAATGGACCCCAAGATATTAGCATTTATTAGAGTAAGTGACCAAGCGCAACAACTATGTTTTGCAATTTAATTTTCTCTTTCTTGTAAATCTTGACGTAAATTCAAAATATGGATTATGCAATGTCATACTTAATATGACTACATCAAAATGTATTTATGAATCATCAGGTATTTGATGGCATCTACAGCATATTTCGCAGATTATCCATCACTACTATAAGATCTACGTTTTATCATTTTGGTAAGATGACTATCTTTCATATGCTCTTCCAAATATTAATGTGTATATATATAGTCTAATTTTTTTTGTGAATCACAAGGTACTGGTGACATCTACTGCACCATTTGCAGATTATTCACCATTACTGTGAAGTCTACATCTTGTCCATTTTACAAGATGATTACCTTCAAAGTGCTCTTCAAAATATTAATATTAGATGTGACTACCTCAAGATATCATAAGGTAATATTGGCATATCTATTACTGTGAGGTCTACATCATGTCATCCTGACATGTGACTACCTTCAAAGTGATTTTCTTAAATATAGCATAACATAAGGTAATAGAGATATGAACATCTACTAACGAAAGTCGGATTATGTTTCTATTACTCGGAGATCTACACCATATTGGTGATTATCTTCAAAGTGTTATCCTATATAAACTGAGGTCTACACATATGGCTATAAGGCATCAGCCGTACTGGAATTAGCTTCTCCAAAGTGTTCATTGTTGTTGTTCACTAAAATATTTTACTCTCATAGTAAATATTGTTTTCGCACATTTTCCTTGGATATGTTATAGAAAAATATGAAAATATTTGCATATACATGTGATTACCTTCTACTACATTCGTAAAATGCATGGCAATGGAGCCTACGTCACTATTTCTAATTATAGTGTCATCCATCCATCATGATGGATGCCATAATTTATATCGAGTGTCTCAAACACTATTGCAAGATCCACATCATATTGTGGTTGTTATTTTCATAGTGACTAAGCAATATTAAAATTGCAAAGTCTATGTTTTGGCCGTGACTCTAAAGTCACACTTTTCTCATGAATGAAGCCCAATACATTAGCAATGATTTTATCGCATGCACTATATTGAAGGTTTACACCCCATGTTCACCAAGCATCAACTTGGCGGATTATGCTTAACAAAATAATTTCATCCATATATTTTATTTTACTCCTAGAAGTAAATTAAATAAATGCATTAGCATTTTTAAGTAATGCATGACTGTCATTTCCAAATACAGTAAATGCATGATTTGGTGGGAGTAGTTATTGTAAGATGATCCATGACATCAGTCATTGTATCCACATGCGGCATTTGTGGCCACTATGACTCCACCTTTGGAATATGTGTCATGGCTATTCTCTTAATAGCTAAGTATGTTCATATGTATTTCATCTGTCACCAACTTCACTTCGTTCTCAAACTAAGTACATAATGGACGAATATTTATTCACCAACAATATTTCCCTTAAGAGAAACATGTTGCCATGAGCACATTTGGAATGATCATCTAGTAATTTTCAAGGCCTCAAACCTATCGCAACTTACAATTTTGGTAATTATAAAATCAACTTGAAGTTGAGATCTCATGATCTGACATTTTCATATGCAGATCAGGTTGAAAAGCCCTTGATACACTTTACATCTTCTTATGATGGTATTACCATTTTCATGGTAAAGAAACATGTTATTTCTAAAAATCATCATATTCACCCAACGGGTGCTTCAAATATTTGCTAGCATTGAGAATAATATGCAAGTCAGTGGTCACAAAATAGAACCATGATGGATTCAAAGTAAAGTGGAGGCTAAAGACAACCAATGACAGAATTATCTTTTAATTGGGAATTGATCATTTCCAAATGACCACAAAGACAACTCTTAAGTTTGTCAAATGTGTGGTTATATAAATATCGTACATATGATTACCAAATCCTCAAACATATGGTCAAACCACACCATGAGTTTATTAAAAGGCAAATAAGTTCATTGGGGTATTTGAAAATTTGCAAACATACGACCGGAACTATTCTGGTAAATGATGTTCCCAAATCTTCAACAGAAGGAGAATCAAAAATATAGTGCAATAAAAGAATGATCAATTCGTTTGCGCCTATGATATGTTTGCATAATTCATTTTTCAGTAATATGGGAGACCTCATGTAATATCCCGATTATACCCAAAATATTGTTTGCCTATAGTTGTACTACTACATGTAGTATAATATCCAATATCCTATTTCCTGGACATTGTATTTGATAAATTTTGAATGTATGAATCAATTCATACTTAGTTTTGTTGCGTACAAAATAATTTTCTAAATCTTACAAAATATTTGGTTATAAGCCTTACAATCCTGGTTTGGGGTTGATTAGAAAATTATGGACAATTCTATTGGTCATAACTTAACAAGTTGTAAAATTTCCCAAATCATCAGATTTTATGTCGGCAATCCCTACAAGAACAATTCGTAAAGTATTTGGGCCCATGGCCCGAAAGTGATGAAGCATACGAATTCTCCATAGGGTATAATTTGTGCCATCAAAGTCAAAGGTGTCATTGTGCACTAATCCAATAGTCGACATCGATACTCTCTAGGTCGTGAAACCTAATTAAAGAGAGACCTTGCTCTGATACCAATTGAAAAGACCTCGATGACGCCTAGAGGGGGGGTGAATAGGCTATTTAAAAACTTCTTTGAATTTGGCTTAAACCTAATGCGGAAATAAACTAAGAGGATACTTGTCAAGCACAAATCCTAAATGTTGGGGAACGTCGCATGGGAAACAAAAATTTTCCTACGCGCACGAAGACCTATCATGGTGATGTCCATCTACGAGAGGGGATGAGTGATCTACGTACCCTTGTAGACCGTACAGCAGAAGCGTTAGTGAACGCGGTTGATGTAGTGGAACGTCCTCACGTCCCTCGATCCGCCCCACGAACAATCCCGCAATCAGTCCCACGATCTAGTACCGAACGGATGGCACCTCCGCGTTCAGCACACGTACAGCTCGACGATGATCTCGGCCTTCTTGATCCAGCAAGAGAGACGGAGAGGTAGAAGAGTTCCCCGGCAGCGTGACGGCGCTCCGGAGGTTGGTGATGATCTCGTCTCAGCAGGGCTCCGCCCGAGCTCCGCAGAAACGCGATCTAGAGGAAAAATCGTGGAGGTATGTGGTCGGGCTGCCGTGGAAAAGTCGTCTCAAATCAGCCCTAAAACCTCCGTATATATAGGTGGGAGAGGGGGGGCCTTGCCTTGGGACTCAAGGAGCCCCAAGGGGGTTGGCCGAGCCAAGGGGGGAAGGTCTCCCCCCCAAACCGAGTTGGACTTGGTTTGGTGGGTGGGAGTCCTTCCTTCCCTTCCCACCTCCTCCTTTTTTTTCTTTCTCTTTGATTTTTCTTCCAATGCGCATAGGGCCCTTTTGGGCTGTCCCACCGGCCCACTAAGGGCTGGTGCGCCACCCTCAAGGCCTATGGGCTTCCCCGGGGTGGGTTGCCCCCCCCCGGTGAACTCTCGGAACCCATTCGTCATTCCCGGTACATTCCCGGTAACTCCGAAAACCTTCCGGTAATCAAATGAGGTCATCCTATATATCAATCTTCGTTTCCGGACCATTCCGGAAACCCTCGTGACGTCCGTGATCTCATCCGGGACTCCGAACAACATTCGGTAAACAACCATATAACTCAAATACGCATAAAACAACGTCGAACCTTAAGTGTGCAGACCCTGCGGGTTCGAGAACTATGTAGACATGACCCGAGAGACTCCTCGGTCAATATCCAATAGCGGGACCTGGATGCCCATATTGGATCCTACAAATTCTACGAAGATCTTATCGTTTGATCCTTAGTGCCAAGGATTCATATAATCCCGTATGTCATTCCCTTTGTCCTTCGGTATGTTACTTGCCCGAGATTCGATCGTCAGTATCCGCATACCTATTTCAATCTCGTTTATAGGCAAGTCTCTTTACTCGTTCCGTAATACAAGATCCCGCAACTTACACTAAGTTACATTGCTTGCAAGACTTGTGTGTGATGTTGTATTACCGAGTGGGCCCCGAGATACCTCTCCGTCACACGGAGTGACAAATCCCTGTCTTGGTCCATACTAACTCAACTAACACCTTCGGAGATACCTGTAGAGCATCTTTATAGTCACCCAGTTACGTTGCGACGTTTGATACACACAAAGTATTCCTCCAGTGTCAGTGAGTTATATGATCTCATGGTCATAGGAACAAATACTTGACACGCAGAAAATAGTAGCAACAAAATGACACGATCAACATGCTACGTCTATTAGTTTGGGTCTAGTCCATCACGTGATTCTCCTAATGACCTGATCCAGTTATCAAGCAACAACACCTTGTTCATAATCAGAAGACACTGACTATCGTTGATCAACTGGCTAGCCAACTAGAGGCTTGCTAGGGACAGTGTTTTGTCTATGTATCCACACATGTAAATGAGTCTTCATTCAATACAATTATAGCATGGATAATAAACGATTATCTTGATACAGGAATTATAATAATAACTATATTTATTATTGCCTCTAGGGCATAATTCCAACAGGATTTGAGATAGAAGGTGTACCCAACTGTCTCTTTTGGGTAACCTATGAAGATGCACTTTTCCGCTTTAGGTTCCAGCTTTTCAGGCTGAAGCTTTTTGACATAAGCATCACATCCCCAAACTTTAAGAAACGATAACTTTGGCCTTTTGCCATACCACAGTTCGTATGGTGTCGTCTCAACGGATTTTGATGGTGCTCTATTTAAAGTGAATGCAGCAGTTTCTAATGCATAACCCCAAAACGATAACGGCAAATCGGTAAGAGACATCATAGATCGCACCATTTCTAATAAAGTACGATTACGACGTTCGGACACACCATTACGCTGTGGTGTTCCAGGTGGTGTCAACTGTGAAACAATTCCACATTGTCTTAAGTGAGCACCAAACTCGAAACTCAGATATTCACCCCCACGATCAGACCGTAGGAACTTGATCTTCTTGTTACGATGATTTTCAACTTCACTCTGAAATTGCTTGAACTTTTCAAATGTTTCAGACTTGTGCTTCATTAAGTAGACATAACCATATCTACTCAAATCGTCAGTGAAGGTGAGAAAATAACGATATCCGCCGCGTGCCTCTACGCTCATCGGACCACACACATCGGTATGTATGATTTCCAACAAGTCACTTGCACGCTCCATTGTTCCGAAGAACGGAGTTTTAGTCATCTTGCCCATGAGGCATGGTTCGCACGTGTCAAGTGAATCAAAGTCAAGTGACTCCAAAAGTCCATCGGCATGGAGTTTCTTCATGCGCTTTACACCAATATGACCTAAGCGACAGTGCCACAAAAATATGGCGCTATCATTGTTAACTCTAACTCTTTTGGTCTCAATGTTATGTATGTGTGTATCGCTATCAAGATTCAGTATGAACAATCCTCTCACATTGGGTGCATGACCATAAAAGATGTTACTCATAGAAATAGAACAACCATTATTCTCTGACTTAAAAGAGTAACCGTCTCGTAATAAACAAGATCCAGATATAATGTTCATGCTCAACGCAGGCACTAAATAACAATGATTCAAGTTCATAACTAATCCTGATGGTAACTAAAGTGAAACTGTGCCGACGGCGATTGCATCAACCTTGGAACCATTTCCTACGCGCATCGTCACTTCATCTTTCGCCAGCCTTCGTCTATTCCGGAGTTCCTGTTTCGAGTTGCAAATATGAGCAACAGAACCGGTATCGAATACCCAGACACTACTATGAGAGCCGGTTAAGTACACATCAATAACATGTATATCAAATATACCTGATTTTTCTTTGGCCGCCTTCTTATCTGCCAGATACTTGGGGCAATTGCGCTTCCAGTGACCCATACCCTTGCAATAGCAACACTCTATTTCAGGCTTAGGTCCAGCTTTGGGTTTCTTCGTCGGATTGGCAACAGGCTTGCCGCTCTTATTTGAATTTCCCTTCTTGCCTTTGTCGTTTATCTTGAAACTAGTGGTCTTATTCACCATCAACACTTGATGCTCTCTACGGAGTTCAGACTCTGCGATTTTCAGCATCGCAAACAACTCGCCGGGAGACATGTTCATCCCTTGCATGGTGTAGTTCAACACAAAGCCTTTATAGCTTGGCGGAAGTGATTGAAGGATTCTGTCAGTGATAGCCTCTTGCGGGAGTTCAATCCCCAGCTCAGCTAGACGGTTTGAGTACCCAGACATTTTGAGCACATGTTCACTGACAAACGAGTTCTCCTCCATCTTGCAAGCATATAATTTATCGGAGGTCTCATACCTCTCGATCCGGGCTTTCTTCTGAAAGATAAACTTCAACTCCTGGAACATCTCAAATGCTCCATGACGCTCAAAGCGACGTTGAAGTCCCGGTTCTAAGCCATACAAGACTGCACATTGAACTACTGAGTAGTCCTCCTTACGTGCTAACCAAGCGTTCTTAACATCCTGATCAGCCGTAGCGGGTGGTTCATCTCCTAGCGCAGCATTAAGGACATAATCCTTCTTCCCAGCTTGTAAGATTAGCTTAAGATTACGAGTCCAGTCTACAAACTTGCTTCCATCATCTTTCAACTTAGCTTTCTCTAGGAACGTATTAAAATTTAGGGTGACTGTCGCGTGAGCCATGATCTACAACACAAATATATTCAAAATGGACTTAGACTATGTTCAAGATAATTAGAGTTTAACTTAATCAAATTATTCGCTAAACTCCCACTCACAAAGTACATCTCAATAGTCATTTGAGTGGTTCATGATCCACTTACATTGGCTCAAGGCCGATCATCACGTGAGTTGAGTATAGTTTCAGTGGTAAGCATCCCTATGCTAATCATATCATCTATATGATTCATGATCGACCTTTCGGTCTCATGTGTTCCGAGGCCATGTCTGCACATGCTAGGCTCGTCAAGCTTAACCCGAGTGTTCCGTGTGTGCAACTGTTTTGCACCCGTTGTATGTGAACGTTGAGTCTATCACACCCGATCATCACGTGGTGTCTCGAAACGACGCACCGTAGCAACGGTGCACAGTCGGGGAGAACACAATTTTGTATTGAAATTTTAGTGAGAGATCACCTCATAATGCTACCGTCGTTCTAAGCAAAATAAGGTGCATAAAAGGATTAACATCACATGCAATTCATAAGTGACATGATATGGCCATCATCACGTGCTTCTTGATCTCCATCACCAAAGCAACGGCACGATCTTCTTGTCACCGGCGCCACACCATGATCTCCATCAACATGTCTCCATCGGGGTTATCGAGCTACTCATGCTATTACTACTAAAGCTACATCCTAGCAAAATAGTAAACGCATCTGCAAGCACAAACATTAGTATAAAGACAACCCTATGGCTCCTGCCGGTTGCCGTACCATCGACGTGCAAGTCGATATTATCTATTACAACATGATCATCTCATACATCCAATATATCACATCACATCGTTGGCTATATCACATCACAAGCATACCCTGCAAAAACAAGTTAGGCGTCCTCTAATTTTGTTGTTGCATGTTTTACGTGGTGACCATGGGTATCTAGTAGGATCGCATCTTACTTACGCAAACACCACAACGGAGATATATGAGTTGCTATTTAACCTCATCCAAGGACCTCTTCGGTCAAATCCGATTCAACTAAAGTTGGAGAAACCGACACTTGCCAGTCATCTTTGAGCAACGGGGTTACTCGTAGCGATGAAACCAGTCTCTCGTAAGCGTACGAGTAATGTCGGTCCAAGCCACTTCAATCCAACAATACGGCGGAATCAAGAAAAGACTAAGGAGGGCAGCAAAACGCACATCACCACCCACAAAAACTTTTGTGTTCTACTCGAGAAGACATCTACGCATGAACCTAGCTCATGATGCCACTGTTGGGGAACGTCGCATGGGAAACAAAAAATTTCCTACGCGCACGAAGACCTATCATGGTGATGTCCATCTACGAGAGGGGATGAGTGATCTACGTACCCTTGTAGACCGTACAGCAGAAGTGTTAGTGAACGCGGTTGATGTAGTGGAACGTGCTCACGTCCCTCGATCCGCCCCGCGAACAATCCCGCGACCAGTCCCACGATCTAGTGCCGAACGGACGGCACCTCCGCGTTCAGCACACGTACAGCTCGACGATGATCTCGGCCTTCTTGATCCAGCAAGAGAGACGGAGAGGTAGAAGAGTTCCCCGGCAGCGTGACGGCGCTCCGGAGGTTGGTGATGATCTCGTCTCAGCAGGGCTCCGCCCGAGCTCCGCAGATACGCGATCTAGAGGAAAAACCGTGGAGGTATGTGGTCGGGCTGCCGTGGAAAAGTCGTCTCAAATCAGCCCTAAAACCTCCGTATATATAGGTGGGAGAGGGGGGGCCTTGCCTTGGGACTCAAGGAGCCCCAAGGGGGTCGGCCGAGCCAAGGGGGGAAGGTCTCCCCCCAAACCGAGTTGGACTTGGTTTGGTGGGTGGGAGTCCTTCCTTCCCTTCCCACCTCCTCCTTTTTTTTCTTTCTCTTTGATTTTTCTTCCAATGCGCATAGGGCCCTTTTGGGCTGTCCCACCAGCCCACTAAGGGCTGGTGCGCCACCCTCAAGGTCTATGGGCTTCCCCGGGGTGGGTTCCCCCCCGGTGAACTCCCGAAACCCATTCGTCATTCCCGGTACATTCCCGGTAACTCCGAAAACCTTCCAGTAATCAAATGAGGTCATCCTATATATCAATCTTCGTTTCCGGACCATTCCGGAAACCCTCGTGACATCTGTGATCTCATCCGGGACTCCAAACAACATTCGGTAAACAACCATATAACTCAAATACGCATAAAACAACGTCGAACCTTAAGTGTGCAGACCCTGCGGGTTCGAGAACTATGTAGACATGACCCGAGAGACTCCTCGGTCAATATCCAATAGCGGGACCTGGATGCCCATATTGGATCCTACAAATTCTACGAAGATCTTATCGTTTGAACCTCAGTGCCAAGGATTCATATAATCCCGTATGTCATTCCCTTTGTCCTTCGGTATGTTACTTGCCCGAGATTCGATCGTCAGTATCCGCATACCTATTTCAATCTCGTTTACCGGCAAGTCTCTTTACTCGTTCCGTAATACAAGATCCCGCAACTTACACTAAGTTACCGAGTGGGCCCCGAGATACCTCTCCGTCACACGGAGTGACAAATCCCAGTCTTGATCCATACTAACTCAACTAACACCTTCGGAGATACCTATAGAGCATCTTTATAGTCACCCAGTTACGTTGCGATGTTTGATACACACAAAGTATTCCTCCGGTGTCAGTGAGTTATATGATCTCATGGTCATAGGAACAAATACTTGACACACAGAAAACAGTAGCAACAAAATGACACGATCAACATGCTACGTCTATTAGTTTGGGTCTAGTCCATCACGTGATTCTCCTAATGACGTGATCCAGTTATCAAGCAACAACACCTTGTTCATAATCAGAAGACACTAACTATCTTTGATCAAGTGGCTAGCCAACTAGAGGCTTGCTAGGGACAGTGTTTTGTCTATGTATCCACACATGTAAATGAGTCTTCATTCAATACAATTATAGCATGGATAATAAACGATTATCTTGATACAGGAATTATAATAATAACTATATTTATTATTGCCTCTACGGCATAATTCCAACACTAAATGCACTAGGCAGTGCAACGTGTATCAACAACACGATCTACCAAGATGGACACAATACAGTTACTAACAAGCCCAAGTAAGTTACACAAACTTACTTGAGCTATATCACACGACAAGTAGGTGAACGACACAAGATACTAGATCACACTATAGCACACGATATATCAAAAGCTGCAACTGAACGTGTGGATATAAAGGGTATGCTTGAATGATTAATCTTGTACAAGAAATAGCCAACACAATATAATGAGCACAAACAATATGCAATGTATGTATGCTCGAGTAACACAAGTAAACCACAAGTAAGGAGTTAGGGTTAAGGATAACCAGGGTCACTGAGACGAAGATGTATCCCGATGTTCACTTCCTTGGAGGGAAGCTAGTCATCGTTAGAGAGGTGGATGTTACCACGAAGGCACACCAACGCCATGAAGGCTCTCCCTATTCTCCCTTTGAGATAACAAAATCACGGGGAATGATCAAAACTTGCTCAAATCTCAAATAGCTTGGGTTGAGAGAAGGAGAGGGAGACGATCTATCTTTTGATTGGAACAACTCTCAAAGGGGCTCACAAATGCTCTTGGGATCTAAGATTTGTTGTGAGCAAATGTGTGTGAGGTAGAAATGTGTTCTTATGAGGATATGGCTGTGTTGTACACCCTCTCACGAAGTGGGAGGGGGTATATATAGTGGGGAGAGTAAAACAGCCGTTAGAGACACTTTAAGTCACACACGGGTCGGACATCCAGCAGTTCACGGATGTCCGGGCGTCCAGAAGGAGTCGGACGTCCGACACGGGTCGGGCGTCCGAGGGATGTAAATATATCTGGAACCACTAGGTAGTTGAACAGGGACCGGACGTCCGGAGAAAGCCGGAAGTCCGAGTTATTCGACTCAAACTTCTCTGGTGCAAGATTTCGAATTTCCGAAAGTGGACGGACGTCCGGAGGGAGCCGGAAGTCCGAGTTATATGGCTCAAGTTTCTCTGGTGCAAAGCTCCGGATTTCCGAAGCTGGTCGGACGTCCAGCCTTCGGACGTCCGGAGGGAGCCGGAAGTCCGAGTTATATGGCTCAAGTTTCTGTGGTGCATAGTTCCGGATTTCCGAAGCTGGTCGGACGTCCGGGCCTCGGACGTCTGGAGGGAGCCGAAAGTCCGAGTTATATGGCTCTGATTTCTTTGGTATAGGATTCCAGATTTCCGAAGCAGTTGGTCGTCCGGCCCTCGGACGTCCGTAGGAAGCCGGATGTCCGAGGCACTAGTCCTGTTTTCTGATAACAGCAGAGAAGTGGAGATGTGGTATGAGCCGAACAGTGGATATCTAGTTTGAGCAAGTTCATCACAAAACCTGTGATCCCCTCTTAATAGTGCGGATCCCTAAAGACTCAAGAATTGTAAAAGGGGTACCGATGATCCATACTTGAGTGTATACTTTATTCGCTGATCATCACTCCGCACCACTAACTTCAAAGGAACCGATACCTTTGAGTTAGCCCTTTCACTTGAGCTTGATGTTGTTGTTCCTTCTTGGCTCAATGTTGAAAGCAAGACATGATGAAGTCTTCAAGTAGCTCTCCCATACACAATGTGGAAAGCCTAGCTTATATATTCATCTTCATTTGTCCACCATGTGAACATCCACAGGGATCAAGCATGTAGTGCTCAGGAATGCTTATCTTGATCTTGTCCTTGTTAGCACATGAGCTTGTCCTTATCAACACATGATCATTCACAATAGCTTAAAAGGGGATTAGTGATTAATTATCTATATGTGTGTTGTCAGCAACACCAAAACACGATTAAGGGCATGACTGCACTTTCAATCTCCCCCTTTTTGGTAGTTGATGACAACATACATATAGCTCTCAAAAATAGTAATAAACATGTGTGGCTTAGGAGAGATTTGTTACAATGCTTATGAAGCTCCCCCTTATTATATGCATAGTAAAATAGGTAAGTGCGGGAGCTCCCCTTAATGTGTGCATGAAGATAATAGCATGATATAACACCATAATAGTTCAGCAATACATAGCATATCATAAGAATAAATACATATCATATGAATCAATGGATAGCATAAAACGCATCATCATATGACACAACGATAATATCATGATATCTCATCACCACATGATAGTTCAACAATACATCATCCATAAGTGATGGCGTAGCACATCATCCATAAGTATCGTTACATGATGACACATCATTAAGTTCGACATAATACATCATACCATACATTATGAGAGAAACTAAAATCGAAACTAAGATAAGATAATGTGCTCCCCCTTTGGTATCAAGGACCAAAAAGGAGGGAAAACCGACAATGCTACCACGTACTCGAATATCACCCTCATCAATATCATCATCGTCATGCATCATCCTCATCATCCTCATCCTCAAGCAAACCACTGCCACCAGCCTCATCAAGAAAATCAGCCCACTCAGGACCAGATGGGAAGCCAAAGTCAGAAGGAGGAGCAGCAGGAAGGGCCTCATCGTCACTCACATCAAGAGCACCAGAGTCTCTCAGACGAGCCTTGAGGGCATTCTTGGAGGAGACGAGGCGAGAAACCACATCACGAGTTTGACCGCACTGGAAAGAGAAGGCCTTCATCATAGCAGAATGTGCCTTGCCAATGAATTTGGCAAAGCGACCGAGAGGAGCTGAGCTGGATGAACGGGTTGCTGTCCGGGCAGCAGTGCGGCGAGTGGAGGTGGATGGTGGGGTTTTCTTGGGAGCATAGTTATCCGCCATGTGAGCAGGAATGACCCATTTGTGATGCGTGTGAGTGACAGCAACAGTGAATTCAGCAACAGGTTAATAAAAGCCTGGATGAAGGGGGCATGAGGGAAGGTTCGCTTGTATTGAAAACTAGCGAGACGAATCTCATGCCATAGAAAGTGAGGCACATTAATTTTGCCCTTGGGGTTCTCGTGCAAATGTGACATGATGTCAATACAGTAGCCACTGCAGGATCCCTTATCGCCCATCTTTGGATAGATGGTGCGGATAAGACACTGAAAGATAATAAAGTAGGGAGAGCGCCAAATGGATACTTGGTTAAGATCCTTCATCCGTTTGTTTGCATCAAGTTCATGGAGTGGTTTGAGGAGATACACACACGCCTCAATTGGCTTATGTGCATGGTTAGGATCATTCTTATGGATTTTGAAGCCGGAGTTGGGGAAACCGAGTGCGGCAACAAACTCATCATAAGAGGTTGTGAACTGAACGTCAGAGGTTATCCAGTTAACAGTGTTGTTTGGGCCAAAGAAACATGTGGCATAAAATTGGTGAATAGCAGCAGCGTTAAAATTGCACCGAAAAGCAAAGGGGGCAGCAAGCCCTGATGACTCAATGAGCTCAATGGCACCCGGGTATTTCGCCGGGTGCGTGCGAATATGCTCAAGATCAATAAAGTGATGGACAGAGAGACCCTTAGGAACAATGACCGTAGTAAAGATGTCCGCCTGGACGTTTGTGCGGAAACGTGAGTCCATAGAGTCACGTACAACAGAGAATTGGTCAACGTCGCGGTGGAAAGTGAGGTAGGAAGACTTAGCAACCGTGGTGAAGTTCTTGACTTCACGACCTAAAGTAGCAGGAGTTTCAAGAGAGATGCGACGAGCTTCACCTTCGGGCTATTCAGGAGGAGGTGGTGGCATATAGGAGGGCCTGCGAGTCCCAGGCT
Organism: Hordeum vulgare subsp. vulgare; assembly: GCF_904849725.1. NCBI lineage: Eukaryota > Viridiplantae > Streptophyta > Magnoliopsida > Poales > Poaceae > Hordeum > Hordeum vulgare. The sequence goes on along the minus strand of NC_058522.1, from coordinate 561,026,321 downwards.
TCGGCATAGACTTCCGAACGGCGGGCTGTTCAGCACGGTCCTCAGCTGCAAGCTCATCCTCAAAGTCAGAGCCATCAGACGACGAGGGGAGTTGTTGAGGAGGAGGACGCCGGGCGAGCCGTTTGAAGTGACGGCGTTGCCCATCGGAGTCATCCGACCCCGTGCCAGTAGGGGCACGAGTGGATGAGCCAGCAGTGTTCTTCCGGGCGGTGTGCTTAGTCTTGGGCATGATGAACAAGGCCTACACGGTTGGAAACCCAATGGGGAACGGTCACGGTCAAACTACATGAACGAACACATGAATCTTGGGAGAAAGGGGAACCAAGCGTGAGTGAGACCGAGGGGATACCTGCAGATCGAGAGAGGAGAGGAAGGGAAGACGGATCCCGCGGAGGAGATCGGATCCCGTGGAGGAGATCAGTCAGATCCCGGAGCAGGGCCCCTGGTGGCGGCGCCGGCGAGCACCTCTCGCGCTGGCGGCGGCGGCTGTGGTGGCGGCTGGGAGAAAAGGAGGCGGGTGGGGGCTAGGGCAAGGCCCAGCCCGCACCCTTCTATTTATAGAGCTCTCGAAGTGTTGGACGTCTGAGGGGCGTCGGACGTTCGGAGAATGTTTAGCCGTCGGACGACCGACATGTGCCGGACGTCCGGAGTGCGTTTAGCCATCGGACGTCTGAGATCTGTCGGATGACCGAGAGAGAAGGCAGAGGCAATTTCTGGGATTTGGATGATGAGGTGATAAGGAGTATTCTCGCATGTGTAGCAACCAAAGGGACCTCTCAACTAACATATTTTGGACATGGTATGATGTAAGTCTTTTAATACGATTACTATGATAAGTGTGGGTCCAAAATACCATCAAACGCATGAGTGCATAGAATCATGCACAAGTTATCCTCTTATAAGAGCAAGGCACATGACACAAGGGTCATGGCACAAAGTTGTCTCATTCATATGACCATGAAGAGCAAAGAGAACACCAACACTAAGCATTTCATCAATGTGATTGACAAGGACATGCAGGAAATTGCAAAGTGGGAAAAGTATTATGTTCATGCCATGATGCAACCTACACAGTGTTGACTCTAATGTTGTACATGCATGAAGTAAATACTTGTTACCAGAAAAACATTGGTATGGCGTAGAAGTAGCCGAGTCCTGTCTTGACTCTAATTTCTTCGTGACCAACACCATCTTCTTCTGAGAATAAGTCAAGATAGCAATGCTTCTCCAAAGTACCTAAACCACCAATTAAGCACAATATGGTCCCCAAACTTATTGGGTCCGAAGTAGTTAGTCCAACTACAATATATATAGGGTAAGATCACTCTATTATGTGCATATAGATATAAGTTTTACTTTCAAGCACACCCTAACCTTTTAATGGATACGTCTGATTTACCATATACATATATTGGATCAAAGATACGATGGACACGGATGTGCATCTACACATAGTAGATATGCCTACACAATCCTATCAAAATCCAAGGATATACAATTTGGACAAATGAACACATAATTTTCTATTACAGAACATTCATGTCGTCCAGAATGGATCAGGGTGACAAATCAACATATGGTAGCACCCCAAGTTCAACACATGAACCGGTCAAGGCATCAAACCATGTAAGGCATGCATTTTGCACAACCTTACATGCATGTCTCACCCCAGTAGATGTATAAGTGTAGGTAATATGATTATAACTCCCACAACATTATGAAATAAATAGTGCGAGCTCAAAGACATGCATGGGAGATTACCGGGAGACACATGAATTTCTCGGCACATTATGTAGGTCAACTGAAGATAAAGCCGAAATAAAATGACCATGAAAAACACTACCAAGCCAGAGGTACCATCTGTGAGAGAACACAATGGCATTTAGAGTTATCAGTGGTGGTAGGTGCCAAACGAGCACAAAGATCGTTTTATACTCACACAAGTGTGATATGGGAGTTCAACCATAAGCATAATGTTTAGATGTCATACGTTAACATCCCAATTAGTTAAATCATAGTGTGGAGAAATATTTCGAAAGGCATGCATCAACTATGCCCTTCTTTTAGATACGATCTAGCGGCTAAGCCATGAGTATTGGTGTAGTAGGACGTTATACTCACGCACATCTAAGGGATTTAGATACCAAGAGGGCTTATTATGCGAATTAAGATATGTGGAGCATGACACGCCACACAGTTATAGGATAACCCCATGTGGTAGATTCTGAGTGGCATACATCAGATGTTTTATCTTACCAGGGGATGTGACATGCACAAAGCATATCATACTCCCATAATGTGATAATCCATGTATTTATCAAACAAGGAAATCAATCATCCAACTAAGGTGATAAGTGGATGCCAATTTAAACTTCGGATGGCTTTGACATCAAACTAATTGATTGGATAATCTTGCACCGTGAATACTACATGGAGTCCAATACATATATACACATTTTGGGTTAGTGGTGTGCGTAGAGAAGAACACTCCCCCTTAATGTGATGAGCTATTAACGTCTCAAAAGACCCACACAACGGTGCAACTAGGATGCAAGTAATGATCGGGACTACACACAACTATATGACATACATAACGACCTACACATGATAGATAACATATAACAATCATACTAGTAGGCGCAACATGTCAAAGTACATGCTAGGTACCAAACCTAGACATGAGAAGGAGTGGGGCACGCAACTTTCAATGTAAACAATTTAAGTACAGGTCACCGCAAAGAGGCACATTGGATATGGGATATGGGATATGGGCTCCATAATCCAAGTGACTTGGCTTGAGATGATACGAATGATGAAGAGTCCTCAAATCTTCATTGTGCATCGAAGTCTCCAATGTCCTCCAAAGTCACCTATTGATCAAGTTTGAGCTTGTTGGTCCCCAACTACGTTGGGTCCTAAGAGGTTAGTCACAATAGGCTTGGCAACCCAAATGGTTCTTTTCTTGACACCATTTTGAGTACCAACAAACTTGGCAAACACATTGCCAACCTTATCCTTCCCAAGGGAATAGCTATCATCAATAATGATTGGGTTGGATAAGTTACCTCTCGTACAATACGAAGCGACGTGACCCTTCTCACGACATAAGTAGCAACATCTACCCTTTGTTTTCTTCCCAGTTCATTTCTCACCTCGGGGAGTGTTGGCTTGGGTCTTATTGGGAAGAGGCTTTCCTTCAACTTGTAGCTGAGTGTGTGATTGAGTTTGTGGCCGCGTCCCTTGTTGCTTGTGACTTTGAGACTTCGTCTTCAGAGGGCAAGATCTAACATGGTGCCCTTTAACTTTGCACTTGAAGCAAATGATTTTGGCCGAATTCTTAACTCGTTCTAGGCCACTCTTGTTCTTGTTTGAGTTTACTCCAACATCATTTTTGTCATTCAGAGATGTTTGCTCACACAGGACGTTGTTGAGTGTGGACATCCCTTCATGACACTGTTCCAAGTCTTTCTTCAAAGAAGTGACTTGGGCCTTGAGCTCTTTGATTTCCTCTGCACGGTTAGTGTCAATGCAAGTACTAGAGGAAGTGTAAGCTTCATTGTTAGAGCAACAAGGCAAGGAAAGTAATTCATCACACGAGGTAGCAACATTATGAGTAGACAAATTACGAGGACTAGCACATGGAAATATAGTACTTTGATTAGAAGTGGTGCCATTGTCCACATGAGGCTCACTTGATGTTACCTTGGTGATGATAGCCTCATGAGCTAACTTTTGCACATTATCGGATGTTAGAAGATCGACATGAGAGCTTGTGAGCATTACATGGTTTTCTTCCAACTTCCCATAATTGCTAGTTAGTAAATCAAGTTGAGCACGTAGCTCAACATTCTCCTTCAATGTTGATACTTCAAAAGAGATAGGGTTAGATGTACAAGTATCATCAACAATATGAGAGGAGTAAGTAGCGATTAGAGACTTCTCATGAGTAGATTGAAGCTCCTCATAGATCTTAGAGTTTTTGATGAGCTCTCCCTTGCATTCTTGCATTCAAGGAGAAGGACCTCAAAAAAAATTTAAGTTTATCATGAGCAACTTCAATCTCTCCTTTTGAAGATCTTAAGTCTCTACATGCTTGATGACTCTTCTCAAGTTCATGTTCAAGTTGTTCACTTTTAGCTTGTTCATGATTAAGTGAATCATTACAATTTTCAAAGTAAGCAAGAACATCTTGGAATCTTTGAAGAGAGTTATTTTTAGCTTTATGAAGAATTTCACTGATCACACAGATATTTTCAGTCAAGTCATCATCATCATCATCATCGCAAATATCATCGTTATTGCACAGGGAAGATGATACCTCATTATTACCTCTTGCCATGAGGCACATGTGAACTGGAGGAGTTGATGATGATTCTTTTGGTGAATCAGATTCTTCAGTCAAAAGTACTTCATATTTCTTGGTTTCCCCTAAATGATTAGTCATAGAACAACTAGGGAGAAACAAGATATTTTGATCAAGAGGACACGGGAAAGCAGGCATATCACCACAAACATTTGTCGAGGGATCTTTAGGTGGAATGCATGACCTATCAGCACAATAATTTACACTATGTGTGGTGCTAGATATGCTCGTGTCCATGGAGGCTATGACATTTTCATCAACATGTATTTCTTCACTCGCCATGTCGTTACCTTATGAGATTGAAGATGCTGAGGTGTGCAAGCAATCGGATATGGAAGTAGTGGTGGACTATTTATGATCAAAAAGAGTGAAGAGCTCATGCACCAACTCCTTCATCATAATATCGTCTTCATCAAGATTGGACCCACCATATATATCTTCAAGTTTAGTCCAAACTTCATGAGCCGACTTGCAAGTCGAGATAGACTTAAACACTTCAGGACTTATGGTTCGATCAATGGCAAGACAAGCCTCACAATCAAGATACATTTCATTAGTAGATGAAGATGCATCATCCTTTTTGTCAGCAATCCCTACAAGAACAATTCGTAAAGTATTTGGGCCCATGGCCCGAAAGTGATGAAGCATACGAACTCTCCATAGGGTATAATTTGTGCCATCAAAGTCAAAGGTGTCATTGTGCACTAATCCAATAGTCGACATCGATACTCTCTAGGTCGTGAAACCTAATTAAAGAGAGACCTTGCTCTGATACCAATTGAAAAGACCTCGATGACGCCTAGAGGGGGCGTGAATAGGCTATTTAAAAACTTCTTTGGATTTGGCTTAAACCTAATGCGGAAATAAACTAAGAGGATACTTGTCAAGCACAAATCCTAAATGCACTAGGCACTTCAACGTGTATCAACAACACGATCTACCAAGATGGACACAATACAGTTACTAACAAGCCCAAGTAAGTTACACAAACTTACTTGAGCTATATCACACGACAAGTAGGTGAACGACACAAGATACTAGATCACACTATAGCACACGATATATCAAAAGCTGCAAGTGAACGTGTGGATATAGAGGGTATGCTTGAATGATTAATCTTGTACAAGAAATAGCCAACACACTATAATGAGCACAAACAATATGCAATGTATGTATGCTCAAGTAACACAAGTAAACCACAAGTAAGGAGTTAGGGTTAAGGATAACCAGGGTCACTGAGACGAAGATGTATCCCGATGTTCACTTCCTTGGAGGGAAGCTAGTCACCATTAGAGACGTGGATGTTACCACGAAGGCACACCAACGCCACGAAGGCTCACCCTATTCTCCCTTTGAGATAACACCACGAAGGCGTTTCTCAACCACTAATGGTAAGCCTTTGAGGTGGCTTCCAAACCCTCACAAACTTTTCCGGGGGGTAATCACACGGATTGATTCCTCTCCGAAGAACTCCTACCGCCTAGGAGTCTCCAACCTCCAAGAGTAACAAAATCACGGGGAATGCTCAAAACTTGCTCAAATCTCAAATAACTTGGGTTGAGAGAAGGAGAGGGAGACGATCTATCTTTTGATTGGAACAACTCTCAAAGGGGCTCACAAATGCTCTTGGGATCTAAGATTTGGTGTGAGCAAATGTGTGTGAGGTAGAAATGTGTTATTATGAGGATATGGCTGTGTTGGACACCCTCTCACGAAGTGGGAGGGGGTATATATAGTGGGGAGAGTAAAACAGCCGTTGGAGACACTTTAAGTCACACAGGGGTCGGACATCCGGCAGTTCACGGATGTCCGGGCGTCCACAAGGAGTCGGACGTCCGACAGGGGTCGGTCGTCCGAGGGATGTAAATATATCTGGAACCACTAGGTAGTTGAACAGGGACCGGACGTCCGGAGAAAGCCGGAAGTCCGAGTTATTCGACTCAAACTTCTCTGCTCCAAGATTCCGGATTTCCGAAAGTGGACGGACGTCCGGCCCTCGGACGTCCGGAGGGAGCCGGAAGTCCGAGTTATATGGCTCAAGTTTCTCTGGTGCAAAGCTCCGGATTTCCGAAGCTGGTCGGACGTCCAGAGAGAGCCGGAAGTCCGAGTTATATGGCTCAAGTTTCTCTGGTGCATAGTTCCGGATTTCCGAAGCTGGTCGGACGTCCAGGCCTCGGACGTCTGGAGGGAACCGGAAGTCCGAGTTATATGGCTCTGATTTCTTTGGTATAGGATTCCGGATTTCCGAAGTAGTCGGTCGTCCGGCCCTTGGACGTCCGCAGGAAGCCGGATGTCCGAGGCACTGGTCCTGTTTTCTGATAACAGCAGAGCAGTGGAGATGTGGTATGAGCCGAACAGTGGATATCTAGTTTGAGCAAGTTCATCACAAAACCTGTGATCCCCTCTTAATAGTGCGGGATCCCTAAAGACTCAAGAATTGTAAAAGGGATACCGATGATCCATACTTGAGTGTATACTTTTATTCGCTGATCATCACTCCGCACCACTAACTTCAAAGGAACTCATACCATTGAGTTAGCCCATTCACTCGAGCTTGATGTTGTTGTTCCTTCTTGGCTCAATGTTGAAAGCAAGACATGATGAAGTCTTCAAGTAGCTCTCCCATACACAATGTGGAAAGCCTAGCTTATATATTCATCTTCATTTGTCCACCATGTGAACATCCACAGGGATCAAGCATGTAGTGCTCAGGAATGCTTATCTTGATATTGTCCTTGTTAGCACATGAGCTTGTCCTTATCAACACATGATCATTCACAATAGCTTAAAAGGGGATTAGTGATTAATTATCTATATGTGTGTTGTCAACAACACCAAAACACGATTAAGGGCATGACTGCACTTTCACTTGTCACACAAACCATGAATGATATAACTAAATTAATTGCTCAAATTCTCAAAGTAAGAGCAAGTTATCCTAAACAAGGGATAAATCCATTCGAATGGACAACTTCGTTGAACTCATTTCACAAGCAATGTCTGATTATACATAATAGATCATGTAATACACATAATGGTTTAGTTCAATATCTTATCAAAGATAATGAAATTAATAATATGACAAAACTTATAGAATCGTAATTTACTAGCCTCATGCTAGACAAATACGACATTACACACCGTAAGTATGATATAAATCATACCAACTGCATAGCATACTACTTTCTCCTTGTAGTAATTACGTGGAAATCAACAAAGTATTTCCTATCTGCGATAATTCGGTTACATACCAATATCACCACTCCAGCATACATCAATGGGCTCTCACAAAAAAATAGGGATCTATGTGAGGAATAAAAATTTATCCGTCAATCAAAATTATTCATAGCCCGTATGCTGATTGCACCAGCAATAAGGACATTTCTGGCATTAGGGGGAGATTAGTACCACAAAGAATGCCAAGAAATAAATTAGAAATGTTATTCACATTTAGTCCTTATATCCACGTACTCAAAGAATCTGAACAAGAAGTTTAGAATCACATATTTGCAACACACTGCAAATCTGGCACATACATTTACTGATGACAAAGGTGTTACTGAGTTATATTCCTGCAGTAAAGTGTAAGAAAGAGTGGAGGTACCTGATAAACCACTTTTCTCCCAAAATGAGAGCAAGAGTGGGAGAAATCTGACCACACGAGATATAATCTCGCATATGCTTCCGCGGAAATAGAGGAAATCAAATCCTTAACCAGTAAATGTAATTCAACATCATGTTGAAAGACACCTCACCGGATGCTCATCATCCAAAACCTGACATAAATGTGCACAATGTTTTGGTGTCGGGACATCGAAACACCTTGACTCCATTGTTGTAGGAAATCACAAGGAGTTAAAAGGAATAAATGCATTTCCACAAATTTCATTGATATCTCCAGAATCATATAACATAAGTCTACATTTGTCGACATATATTTCTTCTAAAAATTGCTAAAACCTTTTGGGCCCTGAACCAAAATCCATGGTAGAGTGCCTCTTGTACTCATATTGGTTCACATAAAAGGAAGCAAGTAATGAAGAATAGCACTCACTCATCAAAGAGTGGTATTTACCATAGTAATACCTATTCCTCATAAGTATCTTCCATATGGAATACTAAGAACTTCTCATTTATAAACAAAGTCAATGAGGTGGTGAAAAAGCGAGGCTTGTAGCAAAAGGGTTCATGGAGAGACCCGACATCAAATTATGATGTAACATACACTCTTGGTATGAGTGGAATTCAGTTTCGATAATAAATATCATTGGCAGTACAAATAATATTATCCATGCAGTTAACGGATGCAGTGACTACATACTCATATGAGTCACTCATTTCGGAAATCTATATTAAAGTCCCTGAAGGGCTTCATTTCCGAATCCAAAAACAAATCGCAACATGTATTGTGTAAAACTTCATAAGTCACTCTATGACTAGAAATAGTCGGAAATCTTATGGTACTACCGACTAAATGATTTTCTTCTTCCGAAGGATTACTCAATGATGATTGTTTATGTGTTAACAAAGGAATACCAAATTTGAATTCCTTATATCACCTCAGTGTATATTGATGATTTCATCATCAATGTCTCTACATGACCTAAACATACATAAAATCATCTCAAGACGGAAAATTTGGATTTAACCAAAATTAGCTTAAGTTTACAACTTGAGCATTCTCTCAAGAATACATATTAGTCTACATATATCCAAAACATATACGAGAAGTTCTATTTAGATATATCATATCAATAAATGATATGTATGGTCATACCGCCCAAAATATGGTACAAATCCATCCATACCTAGAGGTGATAATGAAGTGATACTAGGACCTGAAGTTCTACATCTCACTAATGTCAAAGCACTCGTATACTTGCAAGCTACGTCAGGCCTGACACTATATTTGCTATCTTTATTCGGAGTGCAACCCCAATCAAAATTATCTGAAGATTACAATAAATCTTGAATATTTTCATCAGGAAATAGAAGATATGACCATGATATGATGTAATGATATTGGCTCTTTATTTGATCCCAACGACGCCATATCAATGACTGAATTTGCTGGAATAGCATTCACATGGAAGTCATATAAATGAATTTTAATGGTTATTTCCACTTATCATTCTGACATAATTGCTTTATCCTAAAGCATTGCAAAAATATGTATGGCTTGGCAGAATGATTAACCACACTCAAAATCGTGTGGTTGAGATTCATCAGAATCACATAACTTGATTTAACAAGATACTTCCACTTGTGTTACTCAATACCTACAGGTTATATGAAGAGCAATACCATAAATCACATTGCTCAGAAATTACTTATCCTCAAGGATTGTCGAAAATTGAGGAAATAATTTGCAAACAAAATATTGTGATAATCCAACAGATCATACACAATCTCATGTTCATGTCAATGACAATGGTATGAGACATTCTCCATATTAGCAAGGTTCAGGGGGAGTAATCTCCCAAACTATAACTTGTTAGCAATCATCAGATTGCATATATTGTACTCTTTTTCCCTTGACGAGTTTTCCCTAACGGTTTCTCATAAAAGGTTTTTAACGAGATAATATAAACACAAGTATCTTTATATGCCATATCATTTTCTCCTTGTATTTTTCCCACTGGGTTTTAAAGGAGTTTTCAATGGCATGTACGATTGCACTCTTTTCCCTTTTGAGTTTTCTCTCAAGTTTCTCATAATGGTTTTTAGTGCGGCAATACTTCTCAAAGATCATATGTCATACTTTCTATTTTCCCTACCAGGGTTTTTAAAGGAAGTACTCAAGACATATTAATTATTCTCTAAACTTATCAATGAGTTTTCTCCTTCTTCAAAAGTTTTCTCATATGAGTTATCAAGAGACAATGATCATCATATGTTGCATCATTTTCTCCTTATTTTTCCCACTGGGTTTGAAGGAGTTTTAACAACATATCTACTCTATTCTCCTCATATTTTTCCCACAGGGTTTTTGAGGGAGACTCTAAAGATTATCTGGAAGATTTCTCAAGATGGAAGATATATATGCAAGAAGCTTTCAATGATGAAACATTCAAGGAGCGGTGTTGTACAAGGGGGAGTGTTAGAAATTAATTAGTAGATTAATCCAAGGGATGTGTCCAACCCCGAACAGTCGTGTCTCCTCTCTCTCTCTATTGTCAACAGGCACCTGTTCTGGAGGGATGACTCCGAACAGACACCTTTTTTTCGCACCTTTTTCAGATGTATGTAAACTTGAGAATCAATAGAAATCAGGACTAATCGTTCATTCACTTTCATTCAATCTCGTTTTACTCTAACAAAAACTAGGAAGGGTAGCCATCCAGCAACTCGAGACCCCGAGTGTGCATGTATGTTTTGCGCAAAGGTGACCTGGAGTATTAGCATTTCTAGATACATGTTAAATAATAAAAGACCATAAAGATGAGGCTAGTCCTTCAACTTCCATGAGAATTGGCGCTACCACCGAGCGCGGGAAAGTGCGTGAGGTCCAAAGATCGACCTCCTCCTTGGGGTCAACCTCGAGCATCACTCGCAAGAAACCTCGGAGCTTTGCGAAGCGAACACCATCACGCGGGGCCATAGCTTCTGCTACCAATGGGTCTGTAATTTCCGGATAATGCTTACTCCAGGCTGCAAGGAAATCGATGGATGACCGGGCGATGCCCCCGCCCCACCTTTGATTTCCTCCTGTGGCACACCCGCGTCAGTGTTGATTTTGATCGATTCATCCTCCGGCGGCCTCCAACCAAAACCGGTCCGAACTTTGGTGTGTTCCAGCAGACTGTCTAACACTGCCAAAGCTTCCTTGATCAATCGAATAAAATGACCTCGGCCGAGTCCTTCCTTGTCATGTGTAATATTGTTTCTGGAGGTCCAGATCGCCCACATCACGGAAACTTTGCCCCCTGTCATCCACTAGGAATCTCTGGTCACACACGATGTCCTTCGCCCACATCTCTGGGTGGAGGTCGGGAAGTTTAACCTGCAACCATTCTCGAGCTTCCATCCAGAACCGTTTAGCATGAGAGCATTTAACCAACGGATGCAGTAAGTCCTCATCTGCAGCAACGCAGAATTTGCATCTCGCCGTAGTGACACTCTGCCTGTATTGTAGTGTTCGCTCCACCGGAAGGATACCCCGTAGAACTCGCCACCAGAACACACGCACCTTAGGCACCACCTTCAGCTTCCAGAACCGTGTCCATAACTGATTATCAGTCTCTGAAGTACCCATCATCGTCCCTTCCTCTAGAGCGGAATGCTCGTTGCGAGTCATAAGAGCCCAATAAGCAGATTTTACAGTATAGACACCCGTCTTCTCCCACGCCCATGCCCAGAAGTCCTCACCTCCCCCAGTCGCAGTGGTATGTTCAATATAGCATCAACATCGGGGGCAATGAAGTTATTTCTGACAATATCCTCTTTCCATGACCAAGAATCACCATCGATGAGGTCGGACACTCCGTGAAGTGTATCATTTTCAATCTGCACCGCCGGCTGCATTGAGAGATTTCCTGGTATCCAACTAGCATTCCATATAGACACCGAGGAGCCGTCCCCAATACGCTTGAAGAGACCTGCGTTGAGCGCCTCCCTTCCCGATATAATCGTGCGCCATGTTGCCGGAGCGTTTTCGGGCACACTAGCCTGCATAAAATTCGTGGCCGGGAAATACTTCCCCTTCAACACTCGACCACTAAGAGAATTCGGATTAGTGGTCGGTCTCCATCCATGCTTACCTAGCATGGCAAGATTAAACATCTCAACGGCCCGAAAACCCATGCGCACGCGTGGTATTTGCAAAAAAAGAATGGGTACATCAGCGGTAGCGAGCGGGTACGCAGGTTTGAATTTTGGTTTAGGCCCTGTTTGGAACCACCCAGATTATATAATCTGGTTTTTATAATCTATTGTATTTTTAAACAGGACAGTTTATATTGTAGATTTTATAAACTAGATGATCAGATTATTATAATTTCATAATCTCCTCTACCCCAGCTAAAATGAGATTATGGATTACAAATGACGTGTTATCCTTGTAAAACTTCAAGAGAATTACGCAGTGCCGCCGTCACTTTTTTATTTTTCCTTGTAAACTGAGGGCAAACATGTACAATTTAAAAGCTGGTTTACAGTTTATATAATCTGGCCTCCAAACATGCCCACCTGGATTATTTTAAACCAGTTTATATAATCTATGTTCATAATCCAGATTATTATAATCTATTATGGTTTCAAACAGGGCCTTAGGCGAGCGATTTTTTCCGCCCAAATCCATTTTTCTTGTAAACAAAGGATAATACGAAATTAAATAAAAACTAAGGGTCTTTTCTTGCAAAGTGGTACTGACTTAACTCTAATCCACCTCATCAATATTTTCAATTTTTTTTCTTTACTCTCATGCGGCTGTTTCTATAACATTCGACCAAATGACAACTTTCTATGGCAGAGAATCCCTCGTATCCGTCTCAAACGCCCCAGGCAGGCCGTCCGTTTACTCACCGGTCATAAAACACACGACTCAACCGGACCTTTCAAATGGGTCTCAGAAGTATGGGTTGACTGACACCCCTCATATTCAGTCCAAATGTAGGGCGGATATGAAGGAGTCCGGGCACGTCCGCCTGACCCGCGCCGGCCCCATATATACTCGTCCTCATACATTCGTCGGAGCAAACCCTAGTCACTTCACTTCACCCCTCTCCACTCCCATTCGCCACCCTAGCCCACCTCCGGTGATCTCCGACCTTTTCTGACATGGAAGGCAGTGGATTCAACTCCGTTCAATCCCGATCCATTGACTGCGGGATCGTTCCATGCCGATTGAAGAAGGCAATGATGGTTCGCATTCCACTCCGCCGCTTCTCTGAGGACATCGCCCGACCTACGACGGGATCTGTCTGTACCGACTCCATAGCGTCCGCTCAAGAGACACTCGGTTCTCTTGCGGCTCGCCCTCCTCATGTGGGTACATGCGGCTCTAGTTCTGGTCATCGAACATGATTGCCTCTGTTTCTCCATCTCCACCGAAAGACAAAAACCACCGCATGTGCCTGAATCTCATCATCGGCGTCCGCAATGACGAGCTGCTTGAGCTGGGTTGCTCCAGTTGAGACTCAGCTATGACGTTGTCATCGGGAAGGAGGCCCCGTTTCCCTCCACTTCACGCTCCACGTCGACTAGAGTCTAGAGCAACATGACAGCCCGAGAACACGATGGTTTCCCGCTCTCGTCGTGACTGGAGGCCTGATACATACCCCGACATGCTCCTCCACCACAACGGCCGACGTCTTCGATGATGTGCTCGATGGGTGTGTGTGCTCGTCCTGGTCGACGAGCTCCCTCCTCGAAACAGGCATTCGTCCTGTTTTATATATAAAGTACAAACCACAAATACATGGCAGGACGATACAAAGTGATGAGGAGGCCCTCAAACAAAGCAGAACTTAGAAAAAGCGGACAACATACATCGGCCGGGGCACAACTTTGCCGCCAAGAAAGGTAACAGGATGACCTAAGGACTACACAACGACGACCACCAACTGTTGGGTTCCCTTGGCAACGCCCTCAAGAGTGGGAACGACGCGACGCGTCACCATTGCCGCGTCCAACAATCCGGATCAAGGTTTTCACCCGGAACACTGGCAGGGGGAGCAAACATCCGACGACGTCCTCAAGAGAAGAGCGGCACCCACGGGCACCGTCGGCGGCGACGTCGAAGCGCAGAGCTTTCGTCAAGTTGCACTCGCGCCACGACGTACTAGGAACATCTAGAACCAGAACTGGGCATCTCCTCTATCGTGACGAAGAAGACGCCAGAGCCTCCCAACGCAGCACCCCTCGCCGCCCACACGACCGAAAGATGTCGCCACCATCGCTAACAGGTGACTCGCCGGAGAGCCAACCGGATAGCCCGCCGCCCCGGCATCCCTCTCCACTGCACTCCATGATACCACAACATGCACATGCCGCCACCAGGAGGGAAAGCAAACACCTGCCCGCCAACCCGCAAAGTCCAAGCACACAGCCAGCCAGAGGGGGGCCATATCCGGGCAGCGCCATCGCCACAGCTGCTCCGTGACCAACACCAAGCCGTCGGAATAGGGAAGACCCGACCAAACGGGCCCGTGTCGCCAACCCTCTGCCGAAAATGCCTCGGGCCTTGTTCGGTTCCTTTATATTTGAAGAGGTTTGGAGGGGATTGAGAGGGATTAAATCCCCTACAAGTCAAATTTCACCTAAATCCCCTCCAATCCCCTCCTGAGAGGGATAACCGAACAAGGCCTCAGGAGGAAAGCGACGGCCGGTGCCCCGTCGGATTTGGTCACTACAGATCTGGACCGGGGGGGGGGGGCAGGAACCTGCATCTCCAGTCACCAGGGAGCTTCGGCAACACCGGCCACAGCCACCTCCAAGCCCCCACACCAACGCCAGCCCTTAACCCATCGAGGTCCGTCGCCGCAACATCCAACCTTGTGCGCGCGCCCGCACAGAAGTGTGCGATCTCAACATCATCCGGACGCTGGCACCCACTCCATCACACCCAACAACGCTGCCCCCTACCACTAGCGGCTGCAGCACCCCAAGAAGACGCAACAGCCCCAGGACCACGTCGTGCACAACCTGCGCCGCCTCGTACTCCCTAGCGCCAGCTCCGAGCGGGCAAGGCCCTGAGCTCCGCCACGCAGAGGGAGACACGCCCCACTCGGAGGCCACCCGCCCCGCAGCGAGCCCGCGGGCCGTCGTCGTCGGGAAGGGAACCACCCGCAGCTGCCTGAGATCCAGATCTGGACCCCGCCGCAGCTACGGGAGGATTTTTTCACGATTTTGATCCATGGGATGAAAGTATTGCACGGAATGAACTCTGGTTGAAACCATTTCACGATCTGACCTTTTTTGAAACGCCAGAGCCCGTGGCGTTGCAGACGCACATAGAAACGCCAGTCTAATATGGCGTTGCAGACCCACTCAAACGCCAGTCTAATGTGGCGTTGCAGACCCACGCAAACGCCAGTCTAATGTGGCGTTGCAGGCCACGCGTGAAACGCCATGGTCCATGGCGTTTCAGCAGTGCACATGTTGCTGGCAGCATGCCGTTGGCTGGCTGGATGTCGTCGCTGCGTTCCATAGTGGGTCTGCAACGCTAGCACTGTTGGCGTTTCACAATGGGCCTGCAACGCCACATTAGACTGGCGTTGCAAGAAAGAAAAAACGCCACGGTAGACAGGCGTGTCACTGTTCGGCAGAAAAACCAGCACTGTTGGCGTTTCACAGTGGGCCTGCAACGCCACGTTAGACTGGCGTTGCAAAAAAGAAAAAATGCAACGGTAGACAGGCGTGTCACCAAAGGCAGCAACGCCATGGTAGACAGGCGTTGCATAGTGGGGCAGCAACGCCACGGCTTGTGGCGTTTTTAAAAGGGTCAGATCGTGAAATGCTTTCAAGTCTGATGCATTTTGTGCTCATGTTTAGAAAAAAGGTTAAAACAGTAAAAAAATCCGCTACGAGACGCAGCCGCCACGCGCCATCACCAGCAGCACGTCCTCGCCAGAAGACCCCGTCGCCACGCCGTCGGACCCCGCACACGCGCGGCGCCTCCGCCCCGGCTGGCTGCCCCGCGCCCACCACCACAAGACGAGGAGAGAGGATGCCCTGCCGCGACCGCGTCGCCGGACCCCGCGCACGCGCGACGCCTCCACCCCGGCTGGCTACCCCGCGCCTACCACCACAAGACGAGGAGAGAGGATGCCCTGCCGCCACCTCAAGGGGCTTTGCCCGAGCGGCTCTAGCCGACGGCGGAGGCACGGGAGGGGTGAGGAGAGGGGGCCGCCCGCGGTCGGATCTGGAGTCGCCGCCCGGGTCGCACGCGGGGGCCTGTGTGGAACTTTTTTTGATTAATTATTAATTTGGTAAAAGAAACTCGACGAGCTCCCTCACCGTGGGTTTCCTCGGGTCACGACTCTGGCGGATGATACTCAAGGCAATGTGTACTGACCCGATCGCTGTCAAGCCGTCTTGTGAGATACAATCGTCAATTCGTCATGCTTAAGCCTCTGTTGTTATATATGGAGAACACATGAAAAGTTATTCTTGTGGCAAACATGAAAAGTTGAAGAAAAGCGAGAAAAAGGCAAGAGAGCGAATGAAAAAGAGGATTATTCTGTTTGCATCTGTCCATACACATACACCCTAAACTGCAGCTATACATACATGCATCACGCCACGTCCGCTATATTCCAATGTTCAGCGCCCAAACTAATTCACAGACCCAAATACATTAAAATATGAAACTAAGTCCACTTGTTTAATCATTAAAACAACCTATAAAACTGGTGAAATGTGCTTAGTTTAGCAAATTACAAATTAGCCTAACTAATCCAGAGCCATTTCTTCGCCGCAGCATGATTAGTTAGGCTAATTTCGAATTTCAAATTAGCCTGACTAATCCAGAGCCATTTCTTCGTGCATACCCGTCCATGCGATATGTGCCGTTTCGTCTCTTGAGCAAAGTTCAAATCTCACATCGGGTGGGCCCATCGTACCGTCAGGTCGGCCGGCCGGCAGGTCACGCGTCCGTTTCGTCCCTGCCCCATCTGTTTTTGGGTGGGTGCGCGTGCGCATCACTTGCACGCACGATTATCTCATGGCATGGCCCGCGGCCGGCGGCACTGCCGAGTGATCGATCACCGCGGCATGGGGCGCGCGAGCGCGAGCGCGAGCGCCGCCACGCCGACGAGGACGGCGGCGAGGTCCAGCGCCGGCCGCGCGGCTGCGCCCGCTCCGACGAACTGGTCGCCCCCCTGGTACACCATCGTGCCGTTGATCAGCGGCAGGCCCGCCGGCGCCTCCGCGTTCGACCCGGCCGACTTCACGCTGCACAGCACACACAAAATAAAACGTACTATCGTCAGCACGAAATGTTAATAGTACATGGAATATGTATACCAGTATACGTACACGTCAGTGCAATAGTGAGCGGCTATCGTTAGAAAATAAGCCACGGAGAGGAGAGCGTGCATCGTGACGGGATAACACGTTGCGTGTCACCAACGAGAGACGATTTGGCTTGGAACTGTTCGATTGGCGGCATGCGTGCCACCGACCGGGCTCTCGCGGACGGACGCGGCGAGGTCGTTGTTGGCCGGCTCGTCTCGTCGGTGCGCCGTGCACGTCAACCGGACAGCCATGCTTTTCTTTTGCTTTTGGGAGGGCCTAGCCATGGAAAGGCAGCTCTCTTTTGGTTTGACAAAACGCAACGATAGATAGTTACCGTACCTTGTTGTGCTGGGGCAGAAGGTGATGGCGTAGGCGGAGACGGCGCCGGCGCAGGTGAAGGTGGAGGTGGCGTCGTCGTAGGCGTAGCTGTAGGCGCGCGGGCACGCGTTCTTGAAGAACTGCGAGTAGGCCGACGGCCGGCACGTCCCGGGGCTGCCGTACTCGCCGCTGCAGCAGTACTGCGCCGTCCCGAACGCCTCGCACGCGCTCTTGCACGCCACGCCGCCCGTCGACGACGGCACGCGCAGGTCGCCCGGGCACGCGCCGTTCAGGTCCACCACGCACCCCGTCGGCGCGCAGTTGCCGCCCGCCGCCGCGGCGGCGCCCTGCTGCTCCGGCGCCACCAGCATCGGCAGGTTGTACCCGTCCACCAGGCTCACGTCGTAGAAGTCCATGCCGTCGTTGCCGTCCATGGTGAACTCCGCCAGCGTGGCGGGCGGCGCCGCCCCGCCGCCCGCGCAGTCCTGCCGCCCGGAGCCGCAGTCGCCGGTCACGCACGCGAACTTGCCGGCGGGGTCCGTGGTGCAGAGCGTGCGGCCCCAGAGCCGCCCCGACCACCCCGCCGGCACCGGCATGGTCCTCGACTCCCCCGGGGCCAGCGCGAAGCCGGTGCTGTCCATGCCCGGAGAGCCCGCGCTGGAGAGGATCCCCGGCCACACCGTGTACTCGCAGTTGTTGGTGATGGCGAACGACTTGGACGCCACACCTGAAGAATCAACAGCGAGCGACGATCCATTAGCAACCAAGTAGTAACTAAATTGAACGGAAGATGGAAAGGGCGTGCGTCCATGCATGGATCGATTCGCGGCTTACCGGTGACTGAGGCGAGCAGTAGGACGAGGAGGGAGATGGGAGCTCGGTGTGCCCGTGTCGCCATTGTAGCGAGTGCGGAGAGCGTTGCTCTGACTCTGATGGTACGCTGGCCGGTATGGTTAGGGCAGACACGTGGGTTTTATTTGCAGGGCGGTAGGAGTGTGGCCGCAATTGGTGTGGGCAGGCGCTGGTGGTATTTATAGAGAAACCCATTTTTCTGTGGGAGACGATGTCAGATATTTTTCTGCTTTTTCTACGGCCGATATGACGTGTAAATTTCTCAATTTCTCAGGTTATCTTATCTTAATTTATTGGGCGTCCGATGTGTCGTGTTCCATCGCATGACGCAATGCACATCTGCCGTTCGGTGCAGTCAGTTGAGACTTTTCTTCTTTGAATTTTTATATTATCTATTCATCGTCGATGATCAGATAATATTACAAACAACATCAGAAGTAGTAGCAAAAGTTACATCTAGGTTTGTAGACCATCTAACGACGAGTACATGCGTTGGAGCAAGCCGCGTCATCGTCATCGCCCCGCCTTCGTCGAAGCCAGACAATCCGGTTGTAGTAAATAGTTGATAAGTTGTCATGCTAAGTCTTCATAGAACCAACAAAATAAAACAACAATCATTACTGATGACGAGAAGCATATTTAGACAAAAATGATCCAACCTGAAAACAAATGTACGAAAAATGAATCCAAACATATTCATCGAAGACCAACACCGAACAAATCCCATGATGTCCATCAAAGACACACCTCCACATGCCCTTCGATGATACCAGACACACTACCGAGATGTGGTTGGGCGGGAAGCTTATTCCATCTTTATGGAACTGCTGACACCTCACCTCCATGAGCACAACACAAAACCTAATCAAACATAAAACCTAGCTAAACCGGAGCATGATCCCTCCCGTCGACAAGGGCCGGGATCCACCGCACCTCCATGGTCCTAAGGCCTCCATGGCCCTAAGCTGGATGAGGTGATGCAAGAGCAAATTCCCTTGTCCATAGAGTAAAATCATACAGGAAAGAAATATTCATGTAACAATAAACCATATGAAAACCAGAGCATACCGAAAGGATACGCAAAAATCACGAGGAACTGCATCGCAGATTGATCCCACATAGTGGTAGACCCCGAGTTGGGGTTGGGCCCATGAAACGCACACGCTTGTGCATTTGCTCTCCAGCTTGTCACACATAGCGACAAATAGGAGCACTTCATAGTGTCGGGGACGGCTGTGACGTTCCATGGATCAGTCAGCGACGACCCTTTGTCATGATCTTGGTCTTGGGGTTGCGGTCAAGTGAACCAGCTAAGCCATAATAGCATTTATAGCCGGATTCTTCACATTAACTAGACGAGGGCAGGGACCACTGACTAGACAGAAGAGATAAGGAAACAAGTTAACCCAACCGGATCCTTCATAGTCTCGTTAAATGCCCGGGCTGTCCGGCACTCCCCAAATTGCCCTCAAATATGGGATGAGTATGAGATGTGTCCCGGCGTGTCCGGTCAATGGTCCTGCATTCACAGATAATTTTGTCCCACCTTTTTTTTCTTTATTTATTCTTTCTTTTCTTTCTCTCACTTTCTCTCCATGAATGACATGCATGTAATTGGACATATATTGAAAAAGTAAAAGACACTGATATGAAAGTGAAATTTGAAGTGATGGCTGAGCAGTGTCTGCAGACGCGCCCGGTCGTGTATGCGGACGTTTGAGGGCTTAGATTTGCTTGCGAGTGTAGATGCTCTAAGGGATGCTACAAAATGCACCAAGAACCAACCCAAATCCATCCACGGAAATCCACGTTATTATTTGGTTAGGTCTTTCCATGACCTTTATGGAGGCGATATTAATCCCATTGTGTCCTTTGGATTCAGGTTCGGTCGAAGCGGCTACTGCAATAGCAAAATTGCTATGATGAGGAAGTAGTTCCGATGAAGGTAAGTTTACAATTGTTTATGGTGATTGTGTTAGCAACCATGAAATGATTGAAAGTGTAAATGCCAATTGCTGCGATCATTTACATTTGAAATTTCTCTATTAATAGCTGGTTTTATATGGTATTTCGAATAACAAAATAAATATTATATATGGCAGTACTGAAGTATAAACTCTTTCATAATACTACAATATTTATCTCTCCCTTCTCGTCTTGGACGCGAGGACGTGGAGGGGGTATAGGCCTAGTTTAAAAAACGGGCCGGAACGCCGGTTAAATAGGAAAAAAACGAAACCGGCAGCCTCGTTGGGGTTTTAAGCTAATAAAACCATTCTGTAATTGGATCGAGAAAAATCAGTCAACCGGCCGGGTTTTTTAAAAATCAATGAAAATAGGGTCATTAAACCGGGAAAATCAGAAAAATATTTTAATAGAAATTAGGAGAAGTGGGATTCGATCCGAGGTCATGTGAGCAATACGCGAGACCTGCCCACGGACTTATAACCAATTCGGCTATGCTATTTTGTTGTCCACTACATGAAAATAATTTTATTTGCCCATTGTTTCACCCTATATTAACACATATATTACTCAATATTTTTTTTTCTTCTTGAAAACCGACAATTGAACCGGTGAACTGTTGGTCCAACCGGTAAAACCTGAACCGACAATCTTTCCGGTCCGTTTTTCAAACTATGGGTATAGGTGATGATGGTAGGGAGCGACAACCAAGACGGGGATGAGCGACGAAGCTATGATCTACAAGAGTGAGGCCTACAACGGTCATTGGGGGGTTAGATTCGCAGACTCGATCCGCCGTTAGTAGCGACGGCGGTTAGGGAGGCGTTTGATTGAAAAAAGGTAAAGCAAACAGTAACATAATCATTGTCTGTTGGTAAAGAAAATGCAATGAAAAGCCTAAAGTATGTTTGTTTGCTGGATGTAAACATAATGGGAAAACATAAAATCAACGGTTCTCATTCATCTGAGCACCCTCTAACTCTGCACCCGGCCCATTGGACTGGCACCATCAGAGCCCTCCCACCACGGCCATGCATGGGCGCTCCCATCGACGATGACAGGGACCACATCGATGATTGGTAGTCCATGCTACTCCATGAAGGATGGAATCGATTGTGAATTGAAAAGGCTACACGGCTCGTAACACGAGGATGTCTAGGTGAAAGTTGTGGTCAGAGGATGGCGCAACAGAAAATGAGTAAGTTTCGCTCCGGTATCACTTCTGTTACATGAGGTCTTAACACAATCGACGGTGAATAGAGTGTGTCTAATTTACTCTCTTTGCAAAGAAATATAATATCGTTTAGATAAATATAAAGCAAACAATGTTTTAGTGCCGCACCCTTAAAAATGAAAAAAAAACGTTTTTAAGGGACACACTCTAATAATCAGATTAAAGCATCTCTAGTAGATCCCGTAACCCGTCATCCCGCAAAAATCGTTTACACTATCTCATACCCGTATTTCATAAACGATTTTGCTGGACGCGAATGCGCAACCACAACAGATCTTATAAAATGCTACTGCAAATTTAAACTTCTAGTTTACGTGGAAACATGGATCACCAGAGTTCGTCAAACATAGCATAGGGAGGTTCTACTACATAACATAGTGGATTTAAATACAAATCAAAATCAAAACATCTCCGTTTTGAATTTTTTTTAAATATCTATCGAAACGAAAAGCATAAATATCTACTCCTCGCCGGAGTTGATGTCGCTGTCGTCGCGCGTGCGGTTGCAGCTGCATCTCCGACAGCGGCGGCCTCCTTCGCCTCAAACAAGGTGCGCTCGACCATCCGGAGGTGCTGGATGGCCGGATCAAAGAGGTTCTTGAGGCGACAGAAAGTTACCCAAGCCCACGCTCCGACGCTGCGGGACTTCGTGTCGCGGGTGCGCTCCTACTCCATGAGCCTTTCCGACGTGGGAGGGTGGAGGGAGGAGTTATCGGCCTCGTCATCGATGTGGCGCTTGATGGGGAATGTCGCATGGGAAACAAAAAATTTCCTACGCGCACGAAGACCTATCATGGTGATGTCCATCTACGAGAGGGAATTTCCGATCTACATACCCTTGTAGATCGCACAGCAGAAGCGTTAGTGAACGCGGTTGATGTAGTGGAACGTCCTCACGTCCCTCGATCCGCCCCGCGAACCGTCCCACGAACCGTCCCGCGATCCGTCCCACGATCCGCTCCGATCAAGTGCCGAACGGACGACACCTCCGCGTTCAGCACACGTACAGCTCGACGATGATCTCGACCTTCTTGATCCAGCAAGAGAGACGGAGAGGTAGATGAGTTCTCCGGCAGCGTGACGGCGCTCCGGAGATTGGTGGTGATCTAATCTCAGCAGGGCTCCGCCCGAGCTCCGCAGAAACGCGATCTAGAGGAAAAACCGTGGAGGTATGTGGTCGGGCTGCCGTGGCAAAAGTTGTCTCAAATCAGCCCTAATAGCTCCATATATATAGGAGGAGGGGAGGGGAGGCTTGCCTTGAGGCTCAAGGAGCCCCAAGGGCTGCGCCACCAAGGAGGAGTTGGAGTCCTCCTCCAATCCTAGTCCAACTAGGATTGGAAGGAGGAGTCCTTCTCTTCCTTCCCACCTTTCCCTTTTCTTTTCTCTATCTCTTCTTTTGGTTTTTCTTTATCTCTTGCACAAGACAGCCTTGAGCTGACCCCACCTACTTGGTGCGCCACCCCCAAGGTCCTCGGGCCCTCCCGGGTGGGTGGCCCCCCCTCCCGGTGAAGATCCGGAACCCATTCGTCATTCCCGGTACATTACCGGTAATGTCCGAAAACCTTCCGGTAACCAAATGAAGTCATCCTATATATCAATCTTCGTTTCCGGACCATTCCGGAAACCCTCGTGACGTCCGTGATCTCATCCGGGACTCCGAACAACATTCGGTAACCAACCATATAACTCAAATACGCATAAAACAACGTCGAACCTTAAGTGTGCAGACCCTGCGGGTTCGAGAACTATGTAGACATGACCCGAGTGACTCCTCGGTCAATATCCGATAGCGGGACCTGGATGCCCATATTGGATCCTACATATTCTACGAAGATCTTATCGTTTGAACCTCAGTGCCAAGGATTCATATAATCCCGTATGTCATTCCCTTTGTCCTTCGGTATGTTACTTGCCCGAGATTCGATCGTCAGTATCTGCATACCTATTTCAATCTCGTTTACCGGCAAGTCTCTTTACTCGTTCCGTAATACAAGATCCCGCAACTTACACTAAGTCACATTGCTTGCAAGGCTTGTGTGTGATGTTGTATTACCGAGTGGGCCCCGAGATACCTCTCCGTCACACGGAGTGACAAATCCCAGTCTCGATCCATACTAACTCAACGAACACCTTCGGAGATACTTGTAGAGCATCTTTATAGTCACCCAGTTACGTTGCGACGTTTGATACACACAAAGCATTCCTCCGGTGTCAGTGAGTTATATGATCTCACGGTCATAGGAACAAATACCTGACACGCAGAAAACAGTAGCAACAAAATGACACGATCAACATGCTACGTCTATTAGTTTGGGTCTAGTCCATCACATGATTCTCCTAATGATGTGATCCCGTTACCAAGTGACAACACTTTCCTATGGTTAGGAAACCTTGACCATCTTTGATCAACGAGCTAGCCAACTAGAGGCTTACTAGGGATAGTGTTTTGTCTATGTATCCACACATGCACTGTGTTTCCAATCAATACAATTAAAACACAATCAATACAATTATAGCATGGATAATAAACGATTATCATGAACAAAGAAATATAATAATAACTAATTTATTATTGCCTCTAGGGCATATTTCCAACAGTCTCCCACTTGCACTAGAGTCAATAATCTAGTTCACATCACCATGTGATTCCAACGAATCCAACACCTACATAGTTATGGGGTCTGATCACGTCTTGCTCGTGAGAGAGGTTTTAGTCAACGGTTCTGAAACTTTCAGATCCGTGTGTTCTTTACAAATTTTTATGTCATCTTATATATGCTGCTACTATGTGCTATTCGGAAATACTCCAAATATCTACTCTACTGTACGAATCCGTTGCACTACTCACAGTTATTCAGATTAGTGTCAAAGCTTGCATCGACGTAACCCTTTACGACGAACTCTTTAACCACCTCCATAATCGAGAAAAATTCCTTAGTCCATCGGTTAGTAAGGATAATTTTTGACCGCTGCTAGTGATTCAATCATGGATCACTCTCTGTACCTCTCAACAGACTTTGAGTCAAGGCACACATCAGGTGAGGTACCCAGCATGACATACTTCAGATTCTACGGCCAAGGCATAGAAGACGACCTTCGTCTATTCTCTTTATTCTGCCGGGGTCGGGTTTTGAGTCTTACTCAAATTCATACCTTAGAACGCAACCAAGAACTCCTTCTTTGCTGATCTATTTTGAACTCCTTCAAAAACTTGTCAAGGCATGCATCTTGTTGAAACTTCTATTAAGCGCTTTCAATCTATCTCCATAGATCTTTGATGCTCAACGTTCAAGTAGCGCAATCCAGGTATTCCTTTGAAAAATTCCTTTCAAACAACCTTGTATGCTTTACAGAAATTCTACATTACTTCTGATCCACAATATGTCCACCACATATACTTATCAGAAATTCTATAGTGCTCCCACTCACTTCTTTGGAAACAAGTTTCTCATAAACCTTGTACAAACCCAAAATCTTTGATCATCTCATCAAAGTGTATATTCCAACTCCGAGATGCTTGCACCAGTCCATTGAAGGATCGCTGGAGCTTGCATACTTGCTAGTATCTTTAGGATCGACAAAACCTCCGGGTTGTATCACATACAATGTTTGCTCAAGGAAACCGTTGAGGAAACAATGTTTCGACATCCTATGTGCAATATTTCATAAATAATGCAGCAACTACTAACATAATTCTAACAGACTTTTAGCATCGCTACGAGTGAGAAAGTCTCATCATAGTCAACTGTTTGATCTTGTCGGAAACATCTTTGCGACAAGTCGAGCTTTTCTTAATGGTGACTTATCACCATCATCGTCAGTCTTCCTTTTAAAGATCCATTTTTACTCAATAGTCCTATGACCATCAAGTAGTTCTTCCAAAGTCTACACTTTGGTTTTATACATGGATCCTCTCTCGGATTTCATGGCCTCCAGCCATTTGTCGGAATCCGGGCCCACCATCGCTTCTCCATAGCTTGTAGGTTCACTGTTGCTCAACAACATGACCTCCAAGACAGGGTTACCATACCACTCTGCAGTAGTACGCGACCTTGTCAACCTACGAGGTTTTTAGTAACTTGATCCAATGCTCGATGATCACCATCATCAGCTTTCACTTCAATTGGTGTAGGGGCCACAGGAACAACTTCCTGCGCCCTGCTACACACTGGTTGAAGTGATGGTTCAGTAACCTCATCAAGTTCTACCACCCTCCCACTCAATTCTTTCGAGAGAAACCTTTCCTCGAGAAAGGATCCGTTTCTAGAAACAAACACTTTGCTTTGGGATCTGAGATAGGAGATGTACCCAACTGTTTTGGATATCCTATGAAGATGCATTTATCCGCTTTGGGTTCGAGATTATTAGACTGAAACTTTTTCACATAAGTGTCGAAGCCCCAAACTTTCAAGAAACGACAGTTTAGATTTCTCTAAACCTCAGTCTATATTGTGTCATCTCAACAGAAATACGCGGTGCCCTATTTAAAGTGAATGCGGTTGTCTCTAATGCATAACCCATAAACGATAGTGGTAATTCGATAAGAGACATCATAGCATGCACCATACCAAATAGTGCGTGGCTATGACGTTCAGACACATCATCACACTATGATGTTCCAGGTGGCATGAACTGCGAAACAATTTCCACATTGTCTTAACTGCGTACCAAAACTCGTAACTCAGATATTCATTTCTATGATCATATCGTAGACCGTTTATCCTCTTGTTACGACGAACTTCACTCCGAAACAGAATTGAACTTTTCAATATTTCAGACTTTTGATTCATTAAGTAAATACTCTTGTATCTACTCAAATCGTCATTGAAGTAAGAACATAATGATATCCACTGCGTGCCTCAGCACCCATTGGACTGCATACATCAAAATGTATCACTTCCAACAAGTTACCATCTTGTTTCATCTCAATGAAAACAAGGCCTTGCTCATGTGGTATGATTTGCATGTCACTAGTGATTCAAAATCAAGTGAGTATAAAGATCCATCAGCATGGAGCCTCTTCATGCAATTTATACCAACATGACTCAAGCGGCAGTGCCACAAGTAAGTGGTACTATCATCATCACCTCGTATCTTTTGGCACCAATATCATGAACATGTGTAACACTACGATCGAGATTCAATAAACCATTGAAGGTGATTATTCAAGCAAATAGAGTAACCATTATTCTCTTTAAATGAATAATCGTATTGCAATAAACACGATCCAATCATGTTCATGCTTAACGCAAGCACCAAATACCAATTATTTAGGTTTAACACCAATCCCGATGGTAGAGGGAGCGTGCGACGTTTGATCATATCAACCTTGGAAACACTTCCAACACGTATCGTCACCTTGCCTTTAGCTAGTCTCCGTTTATGTCGTAGCTTTCATTTCGTGTTACTAATCACTTAGCAACCGAACCGGTATCCAATACCCTCGTGCTACTAGGAGTACTAGTAAAGTACACATCAACATCATGTATATCAAATATACTTCTTTCGACTTTTGCCAGCCTTCTTATCTACCAAGTATCTAGAGTTGCTCCGCCTCAGTGACCGTTCCCCTCATAATAGAAGCACTTAGTCCCGGGCTTGGGTTTAATCTTGGGTCTCTTCATTAGTGCAGCAACTGCTTTGCCGTTTCACAAAGTATCCCTTCTAGCCCTTGCCTTTCTCGAAACTTAGTGGTTTTACTAACCATCAACTATTGATGCTCCTTCTTGATTTCTACTTTCGCAGTGTCAAACATCACGAATCGCTCAAGGATCATTGTATCTATCCTTGATATGTTATAGTTCATCACGAAGCTCTCACAGCTTGGTGGCAGTGACTTTGAAGAACCATCACTATCTTATGTGGAAGATCAACTCCAACTTGTTTCAAGCGATTGTCGTACTCAAATAATCTGAGCAGACGCTCAATGATTGATCTTTTCTCCTCTACTTCGTGGACAAAGAATCTTGTCGGAGGTCTCATACCTCTTAACAAGAGCACAAGCATGAAATCACAATTTCATCTCTTTAGAACATCTCTTATGTTCCGTGACGTTTCAAAACGTCTTCGGCGCCTTGCTTCTAAGCCATTAAGTATTTTGTACTGAACTATCGTGTAGTCATCAGAAACGTGTATGTCGGATGTTCACAACATCTACAGACGACGCTCGAGGTGCAGCACACCGAGTGGCGCATTAAGGACATAAGCTTTCTGCGCAGCAACGAGGACAATCCTCGGTTTTACAAACTCAGTCTGCAAAGTTTGCTGCTATCAACTTTCAACTAAATTTTCTCTAGGAACATATAAAAATAGTAGAGCTATAGCGCAAGCTACATCGTAACTCGCAAAGACCATTAGACTATGTTCATGACAATTAGTTCAATTAATCATATTACTTAAGAACTCACACTCAAAAAGTACATCTCTCTAGTCATTTGAGTGGTACATGATCCAAATCCACTATCTCAAGTCCGATCATCACGTGAGTCGAGAATAGTTTCAGTGGTAAGCATCTCTATGCTAATCATATCAACTATATGATTCATGCTCGACCTTTCGGTCTCATGTGCCATGTCTGCACATGCTAGGCTCGTCAAGCTTAACCCAAGTGTTCCGCGTGTGCAACTGTTTTGCACCCGTTGTATGTGAACGTTGAGTCTATCATACCCGATCATCACGCGGTGTCTCGAAACGAAGAACTGTCGCAATGGTGCACAGTCGGGGAGAACACAATTTCGTCTTGAAATTTTAGTGAGAGATCACCTCATAATGCTACCGTCGTTCGAAGCAAGATAAGGTGCATAAAGGATTAACATCACATGCAATTCATAAGTGACATGACATGGCCATCATCATGTGCTTCTTGATCTCCATCACCAAAGCACCGACACGATCTTCTTGTCACCGGCGTCACACCATGATCTCCATCATCATGATCTCCATCAATGTGTCGCCATCGGGGTTGTCGTGCTACTCATGCTATTACTACTAAAGCTACGTCCTAGCAATATAGTAAACGTATCTGCAAGCACAAACATTAGTTTAAAGACAACCCTCTGGCTCCTGCCGGTTGCCGTACCATCGACGTGCAAGTCGATATTAACTATTACAACATGATCATCTCATACATCCAATATATCACATCACATCGTTGGCCATATCACATCACAAGCATACCCTGCAAAAACAAGTTGGACGTCCTCTAATTGTTGTTGCATGTTTTACGTGGTGACCATGGGTATCTAGTAGGATCGCATCTTACTTACGCGAACACCACAATGGAGATATATGAATTGCTATTTAACCTCATCCAAGGACCACCTCGGTCAAATCCGATTCAACTAAAGTTGGAGAAACCGACACTCGCCGGTCATCTTTGAGCAACGGAGTTACTCGTAGCGATGAAACCAGTCTCTCGTAAGCGTACGAGTAATGTCGGTCCGAGCCGCTTCGATCCAACAATACCGCGGAATCAAGAAAAGACTAAGGAGGGCAGCAAAACACACATCACCGCCCACAAAAACTTTTGTGTTCTACTCGAGAAGACATCTATGTTGGAAATATGCCCTAGAGGCAATAATAAATTAGTTATTATTATATTTCTTAGTTCATGATAATCGTTTATTATCCATGCTATAATTGTATTGATTGGAAACACAATACTTGTGTGGATACATAGACAAAACACTGTCCCTAGTAAGCCTCTAGTTGACTAGCTCGTTGATCAAAGATGGTCAAGGTTTCCTGGCCATAGGCAAGTGTTGTCACTTGATAACGGGATCACATCATTAGGAGAATCATGTGATGGACTAGACCCAAACTAATAGACGTAGCATGTTGATCGTGTCATTTTGTTGCTACTGTTTTCTGCGTGTCAAGTATTTATTCCTATGACCATGAGATCATATAACTCACTGACACCGGAGGAATGCTTTGTGTGTATCAAACGTCGCAACGTAACTGGGTGACTATAAAGATGCTCTACAGGTATCTCCGAAGGTGTTAGTTGAGTTAGTATGGATCAAGACTGGGATTTGTCACTCCGTGTGACGGAGAGGTATCTCGGGGCCCACTCGGTAATACAACATCACACATAAGCCTTGCAAGCAATGTAACTTAGTGTAAGTTGCGGGATCTTGTATTACGGAACGAGTAAAGAGACTTGCCGGTAAACGAGGTTGAAATAGGTATACGGATACTGACGATCGAATCTCGGGCAAGTAACATACCGAAGGACAAAGGGAATGACATACGGGATTATACGAATCCTTGGCACTGAGGTTCAAATGATAAGATCTTCGTAGAATATGTAGGATCCAATATGGGCATCCAGGTCCCGCTATTGGATATTGACCGAGGAGTCTCTCGGGTCATGTCTACATAGTTCTCGAACCCGCAGGGTCTGCACACTTAAGGTTCGACGATGTTTTATGCGTATTTGAGTTATATGGTTGGTTACCGAATGTTGTTCGGAGTCCCGGATGGGATCACGGACGTCACGAGGGTTTCTGGAATGGTCCAGAGACGAAGATTGATATATAGGATGACCTCATTTGGTTACCGGAAAGTTTCCGGGCATTACCGGAAAAGTTTCGGGCTCATCGGTAGTGTACCGGGAGTGCCGGGAGGGGTGCCGGGGACCATCGGGAGGGGTATCACGCCCCAAGGGGTCTCATGGGCTATGGGAAGAGATAAACCAGCCCCTAGTGGGCTGGAATAAGTTCCCACTAAGGCCCATAAGGTTTGAGAAGGAAAAAACACAAGGTGGAAAGAGTTTCCAAGTGGGAAGGTGGAATCCTACTCCAAGTAGGATTGGAGTAGGACTCCTCCACCTCCAATTTCGGCCAAACCTTTAGGTTTTGAGGCTGCCTCCTCCCCTCCCTCCCACCTATATATACGGAGGTTTTAGGGCTGATTTGAGACGACTTTCTCACGGCAGCCCGACCACATACCTCCATAGTTTTTCCTCTAGATCACGTTTCTGCGGAGCTCGGGCGGAGCCCTGCTGAGACAAGATCATCACCAACCTCCGGAGAGCCGTCACGCTGCCGGAGAACTCTTCTACCTCTCCGTCTCTCTTGCTGGATCAAGAAGGCCGAGATCATCGTCGAGCTGTACGTGTGCTGAACGCGGAGGTGCCGTCCGTTCGGTACTAGATCGTGGGACTGATCGCGGGATTGTTCGCGGGGCGGATCGAGGGACGTGAGGACGTTCCACTACATCAACCGCGTTCACTAACGCTTTTGCTGTACGATCTACAAGGGTACGTAGATCACTCATCCCCTCTCGTAGATGGACATCACCATGATAGGTCTTCGTGCGCGTAGGAAATTTTTTGTTTCCCTTGCGACGTTCCCCAACAGTGGCATCATGAGCTAGGTTCATGCGTAGATGTCTTCTCGAGTAGAACACAAAAGTTTTTGTGGGCGGTGATGTGCGTTTTGCTGCCCTCCTTAGTATTTTCTTGATTCCGCGGTATTGTTGGATTGAAGCGGCTTGGACCGACATTACTCGTACGCTTACGAGAGACTGGTTTCATCGTTACGAGTAACCCCCTTTGCTCAAAGATGACTGGCAAGTGTCGGTTTCTCCAACTTTAGTTGAATCGGATTTGACCGAGGAGGTCCTTGGATGAGGTTAAATATCAACTCATATATCTCCGTTGTGGTGCTTGCGTAAGTAAGATGCGATCCTACTAGATACCCATGGTCACCACGTAAAACATGCAACAACAAAATTAGAGGACGTCTAACTTGTTTTTGCAGGGTATGCTTGTGATGTGATATGGCCAACGATGTGATGTGATATATTGGATGTATGAGATGATCATGTTGTAATAGATAATATCGACTTGCACGTCGATGGTACGGCAACCGGCAGGAGCCATAGGGTTGTCTTTATAACTAACGTTTGTGCTTGCAGATGCGTTTACTATTTTGCTAGGACGTAGCTTTAGTAGTAATAGCATGAGTAGCACGACAACCCCGATGGCGACACGTTGATGGAGATCATGATGATGGAGATCATGGTGTGACGCCGGTGACAAGAAGATCGTGCCGTTGCTTTGGTGATCGAGATCAAGAAGCACGTGATGATGGCCATATCATGTCACTTATAAATTGCATGTGATGTTAATCCTTTTATGCACCTTATTTTGCTTAGAACGACGGTAGCATTATGAGGTGATCTCTCACTAAAATTTCAAGACGAAATTGTGTTCTCCCCGACTGTGCACCGTTGCTACAGTTCGTCGTTTCGAGACACCACGTGATGATCGGGTGTGATAGACTCAACATTCACATACAACGGGTGCAAAACAGTTGCGCACGCGGAACACTCGGGTTAAGCTTGACGAGCCTAGCATGTGCAGACATGGCCTCGGAACACATGAGACCGAAAGGTCGAGCATGAATTGTATAGTTGATATGATTAGCATAGAGATGCTTACCACTGAAACTATTCTCGACTCACGTGATGATCGGACTTGAGATAGTGGATTTGGATCATGTACCACTCAAATGACTAGAGAGATGTACTTTTTGAGTGGGAGTTCTTAAGTAATATGATTAATTGAACTAATTGTCATGAACATAGTCTAATGGTATTTGCGAATTACGATGTAGCTTGCGCTATAGCTCTACTGTTTTTATATGTTCCTAGAGAAAATTTAGTTGAAAGTTGATAGTAGCAAACTTTGCAGACTGAGTCTGTAAAACCGAGGATTGTCCTCGTTGCTGCACAGAAGGCTTATGTCCTTAATGCACCACTCGGTGTGCTGCACCTCGAGCGTCGTCTGTGGATGCTGTGAACATCCGACATACACGTTTCTGATTACTACACAATAGTTCAGTGCAAGATACTTAATGGCTTAGAAGCAAGGCGCCGAAAACGTTGTAAAACGTCACGGAACATAAGTGATGTTCTAAAGAGATGAAATTGTGATTTCATGCTTGTGCCCTTGTTAAGAGGTACGAGACCTCCAACAAGATTCTTTGTCCACAAAGTAAAAGAGAAAAGCTCAATCGATGAGCGTGTGCTCAGATTGTTTGAGTACGACAATCACTTGAATCAAGTGGGAGTTAATCTTCCAGATGAGATGGTGATGGTTCTCCAAAAGACACTGCCACCAAGCTGTGAGAGCTTCGTGATGAACTATAACATATTGAGGATAGATACAATGATCCTTGAGCGATTCGTGATGTTTGACACTGCGAAAGTAGAAATCAAGAAGGAGCGTCAATAGTTGATGGTTTGTAAAACCACTAAGTTTCAAGAAAGGCAAGGGCTAGAAGGGATACTTCGTGAAACGGCAAAACAGTTGCTGCACTAATGAAGAGACCCAATATTAAACCCAAACCCGAGACTAAGTGCTTCCGTAATGAGGGGAACAATCACTGAGGCGGAGCAACTCAAGATACTTGGTAGATAAGATGGCTGGCAAAAGTCGAAAGAAGTGTATTTGATATACATGATGTTGATGTGTACTTTACTAGTACTCCTAGTAGCACGAGGGTATTGGATACCGGTTCAGTTGCTAAGTGATTAGTGACGCGAAATGAAAGCTACGGCATAAACGGAGACTAGCTAAAGGCGAGGTGACGATACGTGTTGGAAGTGTTTCCAAGATTGATATGATCAAACGTCGCACGCTCCCTCTATCATCGGGATTGGTGTTAAACCTAAATAATTGTTATTTCGTGCTTGCGTTAAACATGAACATGATTGGATCGTGTTTATTGCAATACGATTATTCATTTAAAGAGAATAATGGTTACTCTATTTTCTTGAATAATCACCTTCAATGGTTTATTGAATCTCGATCGTAGTGTTACACATGTTCATGATATTGGTGCCAAAAGATACGAGTTGATGATGATAGTACCACTTACTTGTGGCACTGCCGCTTAAGTCATGTTAGTATAAATTGCATGAAGAGGCTCCATGCTGATGGATCTTTGTACTCACCTGATTTCGAATCACTAGTGACATGCAAATCATACCACATGAGCAAGGCCTTGTTTTCATTGAGATGAAATAAGATAGTAACTTGTTGGAAGTGATACATTTTGATGTGTGCAGTCCAATGAGTGCTGAGGCACGCAGTGGATATCATTATGTTCTTACTTCACTGACGACTTGAGTAGATGCAGGAGTATTTGCTTAATGAATCACAAGTCTGAAATATTGAAAAGTTCAATTCCGTTTCAGAGTGAAGTTCGTCGTAACAAGAGGATGAACTGTCTACGATATGATCATAGAAATGAATATCTGAGTTACGAGTTTTTGGTACACAGTTAAGACAATGTGGAAATTGTTTCGCAGTTCATGCCACCTGGAACATCATAGTGTGATGATGTGTCTGAACGTCATAGCCACGCACTATTTGGTATGGTGCATACTATGATGTCTCTTATCGAATTACCACTATCGTTTATGGGTTATGCATTAGAGACAACCGCACTCACTTTAAATAGGGCACCGCGTATTTCCGTTGAGATGACACAGTATAGACTGAGGTTTAGAGAAATCTAAACTGTCGTTTCTTGAAAGTTTGGGGCTTCGACTCTTATGTGAAAAAGTTTCAGTCTGATAAGCTCAAACCCAAAGCGGATAAATGCATCTTCATAGGATATCCAAAACAGTTGGGTACATCTCCTATCTCAGATCCAAAAGCAAAGTGTTTGTTTCTAGAAACGGATCCTTTCTCGAGGAAAGGTTTCTCTCGAAAGAATTGAGTGGGAGAGTGGTAGAACTTGATGAGGTTATTGAACCATCACTTCAACCAGTGTGTAGCAGGGCGCAGGAAGTTGTTCCTGTGGCGCCTACACCAATTGAAGTGGAAGCTGATGATGGTGATCATCGAGCATCAGATCAAGTTACTACAAGCCTCGTAGGTTGACAAGGTCGCGTACTACTACAGAGTGGTACGATAACCCTGTCTTGGAAGTCATGTTGTTGAGCAACAGTGAACCTACGAGTTATGGAGAAAGCGATGGTGGGCCCAGATTCCGACAAATGGCTGGAAGCCATGAAATCCGAGAGAGGATCCATGTATGAAAACAAAGTGTAGACTTTGGTAGAACTACTTGATGGTCATAGGACTATTGAGTAAAAATGGATCTTTAAAGGAAGACAGACGATGATGGTGATAAGTCACTATTAAGAAAAGCTCGACTTGTCGCAAAGATGTTTTCGACAAGATCAAACAAGTTGACTATGATGAGACTTTCTCACTCGTAGCGATGCTAAAGGTCTGTTAGAATTATGTTAGTTGTTGATGCATTATTTATGAAATATTGCATGTAGGATGACAAAACATTGTTTTCTCAACGGTTTCCTTGAGCAAACATTGTATGTGATACAACCAGAAGGTTTTGTCGATCCTGAAGATACTAGCAAGTATGCAAGCTCCAGTGATCCTTCAATGGACTGGTGCAAGCATCTCGGAGTTGGAATATACACTTTGATGAGATGATCAAAGATTTTGGGTTTGTACAAGGTTTATGAGAAACTTGTATTTCCAAAGAAGTGAGTGGGAGCACTGTAAAATTTCTGATAAGTGTATGTGGTAGACATATTGTTGATCAGAAGTAATGTAGAATTTCTGTAAAGCATATAAGGTTGTTTGAAAGGAGTTTTCAAAGGAATACCTGGATTGAGCTACTTGAACGTTGAGCATCAAAGATCTATGGAGATAGATCGAAAGTGCTTAATGGAAGTTTCGACAAGATACATGCCTTGACAAGTTTTTGAAGGAGTTCAAAATAGATCAGCAAAGAAGGAGTTCTTGGTTGCGTTGTGAGGTGTGAATTTGAGTAAGACTCAAAACCCGACCCCGGCAGAATAAAGAGAATAGACGAAGGTCGTCTTCTATGCCTTAGCCGTAGAATCTAAAGTATGCCATGCTGTGTACCGCACCTGATGTGTGCCTTGACTCAAAGTATTTTGAGAGGTACAGAGAGTGATCCATGATTGAATCACTAGCAGCGGTCAAAATTTATCCTTAGTAACTAATGGACTAAGGAATTTTTCTCAATTATGGAGGTGGTTAAAAAGTTCGTCATAAAAGGTTACGTCGATGCAAGCTTTGACACTAATCCGATTAACTATGAGTAGTGAAACGGATTCATATAGTAGAGTAGATATTTGGAGCATTTCCGAATAGCACGTAGTAGCAGCATCTATAAGATGACATAAAGATTTGTAAAGAACGCACGGATCTGAAAGTTTCAGAACCGTTGACTAAAACCTCTCTCACGAGCAAGACGTGACCAGACCCCAGAACTATATGGGTGTTAGATTCGTTGGAATCACATGGTGATGTGAACTAGATTATTGACTCTAGTGCAAGTGGGAGACTGTTGGAAATATGCCCTAGAGGCAATAATAAATTAGTTATTATTATATTTCTTAGTTCATGATAATCGTTTATTATCCATGCTATAATTGTATTGATTGGAAACACAATACTTGTGTGGATACATAGACAAAACACTGTCCCTAGTAAGCCTCTAGTTGACTAGCTCGTTGATCAAAGATGGTCAAGGTTTCCTGGCCATAGGCAAGTGTTGTCACTTGATAACGGGATCACATCATTAGGAGAATCATGTGATGGACTAGACCCAAACTAATAGACGTAGCATGTTGATCGTGTCATTTTGTTGCTACTGTTTTCTGCGTGTCAAGTATTTATTCCTATGACCATGAGATCATATAACTCACTGACACCGGAGGAATGCTTTGTGTGTATCAAACGTTGCAACGTAACTGGGTGACTATAAAGATGCTCTACAGGTATCTCCGAAGGTGTTAGTTGAGTTAGTATGGATCAAGACTGGGATTTGTCACTCCGTGTGACGGAGAGGTATCTCGGGGCCCACTCGGTAATACAACATCACACATAAGCCCTGCAAGCAATGTAACTTAGTGTAAGTTGCGGGATCTTGTATTACGGAACGAGTAAAGAGACTTGCCGGTAAACGAGGTTGAAATAGGTATACGGATACTGACGATCGAATCTCGGGCAAGTAACATACCGAAGGACAAAGGGAATGACATACGGGATTATACGAATCCTTGGCACTGAGGTTCAAACGATAAGATCTTCGTAGAATATGTAGGATCCAATATGGGCATCCAGGTCCCGCTATTGGATATTGACCGAGGAGTCTCTCGGGTCATGTCTACATAGTTCTCGAACCCGCAGGGTCTGCACACTTAAGGTTCGACGATGTTTTATGCGTATTTGAGTTATATGGTTGGTTACCGAATGTTGTTCGGAGTCCCGGATGGGATCACGGACGTCACGAGGGTTTCCGGAATGGTCCGGAGACGAAGATTGATATATAGGATGACCTCATTTGGTTACCGGAAAGTTTCCGGGCATTACCGGAAAAGTTTCGGGCTCATCGGTAGTGTACCGGGAGTGCCGGGAGGGGTGCCGGGGACCATCGGGAGGGGTATCACGCCCCAAGGGGTCTCATGGGCTATGGGAAGAGATAAACCAGCCCCTAGTGGGCTGGAATAAGTTCCCACTAAGGCCCATAAGGTTTGAGAAGGAAAAAACACAAGGTGGAAAGAGTTTCCAAGTGGGAAGGTGGAATCCTACTCCAAGTAGGATTGGAGTAGGACTCCTCCACCTCCAATTTCGGCCAAACCTTTAGGTTTTGAGGCTGCCTCCTCCCCTCCCTCCCACCTATATATACGGAGGTTTTAGGGCTGATTTGAGACGACTTTCTCACGGCAGCCCGACCACATACCTCCATAGTTTTTCCTCTAGATCACGTTTCTGCGGAGCTCGGGCGGAGCCCTGCTGAGACAAGATCATCACCAACCTCCGGAGCGCCGTCATGCTGCGGAGAACTCTTCTACCTCTCTGTCTCTCTTGCTGGATCAAGAAGGCCGAGATCATCGTCGAGCTGTACGTGTGCTGAACGCGGAGGTGCCGTCCGTTCGGTACTAGATCGTGGGACTGATCGCGGGATTGTTCGCGGGGCGGATCGAGGGACGTGAGGACGTTCCACTACATCAACCACGTTCACTAACGCTTCTGCTGTACGATCTACAAGGGTACGTAGATCACTCATCCCCTCTCGTAGATGGACATCACCATGATAGGTCTTCGTGCGCGTAGGAAAATTTTTGTTTCCCTTGCGACGTTCCCCAACAATCTACGCATGAACCTAGCTCATGATGCCACTGATGGGGAACGTCGCATGGGAAACAAAAAAATTCCTACGCGCACGAAGACATATCATGGTGATGTCCATCTACGAGAGGGGATTTCTGATCTACGTACCCTTGTAGATCGCACAGCAGAAGCGTTAGTGAACGCGGTTGATGTAGTGGAACGTCCTCACGTCCCTCGATCCGCCCCGCGAACCGTCCCACGAACCGTCCCGCGATCCGCTCCGATCAAGTGCCGAACGGACGGCACCTCCGCGTTCAGCACACGTACAGCTCGACGATGATCTCGGCCTTCTTGATCCAGCAAGTGAGACGGAGAGGTAGATGAGTTCTTCAGCAGCGTGACGGCGCTCCGGAGGTTGGTGGTGATCTAATCTCAGCAGGGCTCCGCCCGAGCTCCACAGAAACGCGATCTAGAGGAAAAATCGTGGAGGTATGTGGTCGGGCTGCCGTGGCAAAAGTTGTCTCAAATCAGCCCTAATAGCTCCATATATATAGGAGGAGGGGAGGGGAGGCTTGCCTTGAGGCTCAAGGAGCCCCAAGGGCTGCGCCACCAAGGAGGAGTTGGAGTCCTCCTCCAATCCTAGTCCAACTAGGATTGGAAGGAGGAGTCCTTCTCTTCCTTCCCACTTTCCCCTTTTTTTTCTCTTTCTCTTCTTTTGGTTTTTCTTTATCTCTTGCGCAAGACAGCCTTGGGCTGACCCCACCTACTTGGTGCACCACCCCCAAGGTCCTTGGGCCCTCCCGGGTGGGTGGCCCCCCCTCCCGGTGAAGATCCGAAACCCATTCGTCATTCCCGGTAATGCCCGAAAACCTTCCGGTAACCAAATGAAGTCATCCTATATATCAATCTTCGTTTTCGGACCATTCCGGAAACCCTCGTGACGTCCGTGATCTCATCCGGGACTCCGAACAACATTCGGTAACCAACCATATAACTCAAATACGCATAAAACAACGTCGAACCTTAAGTGTGCAGACCCTGCGGGTTCGAGAACTATGTAGACATGACCCGAGTGACTCCTCAGTCAATATCCGATAGTGGGACCAGGATGCCCATATTGGATCCTACATATTCTACGAAGATCTTATCGTTTGAACCTCAGTGCCAAGGATTCATATAATCCCGTATGTCATTCCCTTTGTCCTTCGGTATGTTACTTGCCCGAGATTCGATCGTCAGTATTTGCATACCTATTTCAATCTCGTTTACCGGCAAGTCTCTTTACTCGTTCCGTAATACAAGATCCCGCAACTTACACTAAATCACATTGCTTGCAAGGCTTGTGTGTGATGTTGTATTACCGAGTGGACCCCGAGATACCTCTCCGTCACACAGAGTGACAAATCCCAGTCTCGATCCATACTAACTCAACGAACACCTTCGGAGATACCTGAAGAGCATCTTTATAGTCACCCAATTATGTTGCGACGTTTGATACACACAAAGCATTCCTCTAGTGTCGGTGAGTTATATGATCTCATGGTCATAGGAACAAATACTTGACACGCAGAAAACAGTAGCAACAAAATGACACGATCAACATGCTATGTCTATTAGTTTGGGTCTAGTCCATCACATGATTCTCCTAATGATGTGATCCCGTTATCAAGTGACAACACTTGCCTATGGTCAGGAAACCTTGACCATCTTTGATCAACGAGCTAGTAAACTAGAGGCTTACTAGGGATAGTGTTTTGTCTATGTATCCACACATGCACTGTGTTTCCAATCAATACAATTATAGCATGGATAATAAACGATTATCATGAACAAAGAAATATAATAATAACTAATTTATTATTGCCTCTAGGGCATACTTCCAGTAGCGCTTGCGTCCAGCAAACTCTGTGCGGCACCCGAACCCAGCGCGGCCTCTGAAACCCCCACCATCACCACGTCCGAAACCCATGGAAGCCATCTCCAGCAAGATCCAACAGTCAAATGCGCCGCAAAACATCGCCAAAGGTGTTGGGATTTTTCGCCGGAGGGAGCAGTTTTGCGGCGGAGGTGGGTGGAGTAATTGCGAGGCGGGAACCCTAAATTGCCCCGGAGTCCGCATATATGGAGGAAACGAGGGCGGTTAAGGGTCATCTGTTATTTCTTTTTATCGTCCTTGCTCTTTTGAACGAATCTATCCATGATGTTTTTTTACCTATCTCGTAAACCATATGAAAAACGTAGTTTGTTGGACTTATACTGGATGTGCTAAAGATGCTGTGAATCCAGGAACCAAACACCTCCTAAGTGAAACAGGAGTGATGCAGAGCGTCCGGTACAAGGTTAAAGTCCGAGCTCTTTCAGAATGGTATCTTACTGATGGTTCGGGACTCTTCGGAAGGGGGTTTTCTTCGCCTTCCACCTAAGCTAGAAAGGTCCAAAGCCAATCCTAGAAAACCGTAAAACTTCATAAGATTCTTTTGTTCATATGCAGGTAATTCGCATCTTCACAGACATATCCAAATTGTTAGGCCTTTCATGCGGGTAAGAATTTATCCGACAAGGAATTTCATTACAAACACATACTCGTGAGATGGGAGTGGCGAAGCGGGATTGCTCGGTGGCAATTTTGCGGTAAACTAGTAACATTGCACGTGCAACGCACGTGTAACCGCAACATGAATTTTTCTCATTCATCCTTGTTAGGAGGAATCTTATAGTCCTATAGTATGTCACATATCGAAGACAATCAAATGTATCCATAGATAAAATATATAGTCATAGGTTCACTGAGTCTAGTGATAAATTTCATATCAAACACAAGAACATTAATCTTTGAAGCCCACAACTATATTGCTCAATCTAGTAGATTTGAGAATTATTTCCTCCAAGAGAACAATCCAATGCATGTGCTTACCTAGCCAGGGAAACGACTGCTTGTTGGATTGACCTTGCCAGGAAAAGGGGGGGTTGGGGTCTGATTTCTTAGATTTGGGTGGTGCATGTTCTTTTGAATTCAGTCAATAGTACCTTTTTGTTTGCATTGCAAACGGAGGGGACCTT
This sequence comes from Hordeum vulgare subsp. vulgare, assembly GCF_904849725.1. Taxonomy (NCBI): domain Eukaryota; kingdom Viridiplantae; phylum Streptophyta; class Magnoliopsida; order Poales; family Poaceae; genus Hordeum; species Hordeum vulgare. The sequence goes on along the minus strand of NC_058522.1, from coordinate 560,985,443 downwards.
TCATGCCACCGCACAAGTAGGTACATGTCCGACCCTATCCTCATCACCATCCGATATAAGCTGCTATCGATGTGAGTATGTGCACATCATGATGTGAATACATTTACTCCATTGCATGAGATAGTTAGTTAAAAAGATTGACAATTATATAAAGGTAGCATTTTTTCCATTGCTTGGTCATATTTTTTCCAGAGCAGAAATATACAGAGAGATCGTATATGATGTTACAGTTGTTCTATCCATGGGCAGATCCAAATTAAAACTTGTAGCCTGACTATCCGAAGTTAATTTACTGTGTATATTTAGCATCAGCGGCCATTCACTAAGATGGCATGGAGTGAGATTTCTAAGATAACCTTCCACATGTATTCAAGGCTAGATTATTCACCACTAATCATTATGCTTAAAGTTGACGGCATATGTTTATTCAACAAAAGAGGAGCCTATGTAACTCTTGAGGACCTAAAAACAGTATGGCATATTACACTTCTTCTGCAATGTGATAAGGAATCACCTCACATCGAATAAAATGTGTGTCCAGTAGAGGAGCCAAGACTTTAGCCAGCTGAGGCACATACCCAAACATCTGCCCACAATCAGACCCTGCATAAAGCACCTATCCATGGTATTAATAAAAAAATTCAACATGAATGGGATGCCAACAGAAAATATAACTCATTCATAAAGTATGGAAACCTTGACAGCATGAGGGTCCTTGGCATTCTGGGGGTCTCTTAAAATAGTAATGCTCATGCCTTCTTGCAGTTTAAAGTTTTCATGGAATCTCTCGCCCGCTATGACAGTTTCAACACCTAATGTGGTGCTAGAATCCGCGTTTGGAGATGCATCGGTACTGGCAGAAGTTGTTCCTCCTGAAAGTGAGAAGGAAGAGGCCTTCTCAACTGCATCGTCATTTTCAACGTTCTTCGTAATTGCCAAACCAGCATTTGAAGGTGTACATGTATTATGCATCTCTAAGATGCTAGGTGAACCATCCAGGCAACCAGTTAATAAGGCGGTTGCGCTATTCTCCGAACTTCCGATGCCACTATTCATGGAGCAAAATTCTGTCAGTACATACATCTCCATCCGTCAGTCCCTTGTTTTCTGCCTTGTGAACATTGGTCACTATGTCTAGAGTAGGCTCAACTGTTTTTTTACTGAATCTGAAATCGAGAAAGCTGCTCTAGAACTTCCATTTCGGTCCTCTCGTGAGGCATATATCTGCACAGTTCATGTGAAAAACGAATTCTTCAGAACATTATAGCATTGTTAAGCATGGCAAATCTTCCTATGCATCCCATTGTTCACTGAATGTCACAAGTTACAACTGCAAAAGAATCAACAAGCACACACAAATACACGACCACACCGGCAATGGGAACACAAGCTTTACTCGGCGCCTCAACTGAAACCAAAAGGCAAACAACTGAATCACTACAAGCATACACCCGTGTACCAGAGTTGAATCTTGGTATAAGATGGCCATAAAATCACAGCGTTTCACCCTGCTCCCGTGCCACGGAAGTTGAAAGGATGGCAAGGCTGTTGTTTAAGAACGTGAGCACAGATTCACAGTCTGAAATGATTTTTGTGACGGATGAAGGCTCGCTTGAATTTGAAAGTGACCCAGCTGCCATTGTTGTATATGAATCTTGCAGGCTCCTCAAATTTTCAAGGAACTGCACATCACAAATAAAACACTCAAGTCAAAGCATGTTTGTATGAGTAGTTAGCACTGTCAACACTTAGCCAGAGTATGCTAACTACTTGAAAGGACATGGATTATAAGAGCTGTAGAAGTTTGAAAGACAAGGTGGTATTGTTGGTAAATAGATGATACTGTGTAATTCTACATAAAGCCATACCATGTTATCTCATACTAATATTTTGGAGATGTTTCGTAGAGCAGAATACAAGGAGCTAGCCAGATATTTGATATTTCTTATACTCCCTTCGTCCGAAATTAAATGTCCTCAGGGTATTTTTTTGAAAACCTCCCTAGCAAACTCCCAACAAACACAACGCTCCTCTGCCCCGCTCCTCTGCCGTGCAGGAGACCCCCGTTCGCCTCCGCGTCGGAGATCCCCCGCTTGCCCCCGCTCGCCTCCGCGTTGGAGATCCCCCGCTCGCCCCCGCAGCTCCCCGATCGGCCCACGCCTGCACCGCAGCTTCCCTCACATTTTCCCCCTCCTCTTTCCCCATGGTGAACCATGGCGAGGACAAGTCTGATTTTTCCCCTCCGGCTCTCCGATCCACAGCGGCAGCGCTCTATCTGCGGCTGATACTCCCAGTCGAGTGGCATCGCCGGCCGGCGTACCGTGAGGGCCAGGTGTTGGGCGCCTCGCGCTGAGTCCTCCCCTTCGATCCGTCGCCGCCGTCGTGCTGCCGCCCAGGCCTCTACAAGTGGGCCGACCAGCACAACCCCGAGGACGTCCTCCATGCCGTTCTCCATGTCGTCCTCCGAAGAGTACGTCCATGCTGCTCCCTCCGTCAGCATCTCATTGAATCTATTGTTGGGTCAGTTTTGATGATAACAAGTAGATGATGAAATCAGTTTATGAGAAATTAGGTGGTTTTGTAAGCAAATCAGTTTCTTTTCCTTGATTGCGAATTGAGGGCTAACAGCATCGTTTCCTTTCTGATCATCAGGAACCTGGAGCTGGTGTGTCTGTCGTCACAGTACAACGACCTGTACATGGTGTTTCAGTTTCAGAAATTTTAACAGGGCCCGGAGCTGTTTCAGTTTCAGAAATTTTAACAGGCCTGGAGCTATTTCAGTTTCAGTTTCAGAAATTTGGTCAGGAAGAAAATAAGTTGTTCGGCGTCGCTTGAGAGAGCAGCAAGCTAGAGCTCAAATGATCTTCTTTTTGGGCAAGCCATTGCCAGTGCATTTGAAGAGCAGGAGGTCATCCACGTGCAGTTCGTGAGCCCTCGCAATTTCATCCCATCCTGGCATGAAGAAGAGCTCATCTCATACAGTTTGCCTCAATGGATGATAATGCAACAAAAACTCCTATTAGATAACAGGAGAGGAAACTAACTAATGCAACAAACCAATCGATGACTGTCTGTCATCCAGAAAGGGAAAAAACTAATTAACACTCAACTGAAATGAAACCCAAACCTGAAACCAATAGTGATGACTTTACCTGAAACCTGAAACGTGAAATTTTAACTGAACTTTACCTTCTTCTTCTTCTTCTACGAGCAGAGGTGGATGCCTCGGGGGTCAATGGCGGGGATCGGAGGGCGTCGGCGTTGGCCACCAGCAGCAGCGGTGGAAGCAAAGTCGTAGAACACCACCACGACCAGCAGCAGCCGGCGTCCACCACCACGACCAGCAGCAGCTCCGGGCGGAGGAGGAGCAACTTGCAGAAGAGCAACAGCGACAAGACCAGGACCTTCTTCTTCCAGGCGCTGGAGGCGTCGCTACTGAAGCTTCAATTATTCTTGACGAAGCTTCAATTATTTACGAACAAGAGTATATATAGTGTAAGAAGGAGTACTGCATTGGTAAGTAACCGTAAGATAGATATGAATTACCGTTACGAACAATGACGAAGACACAAGTCCCCTCGCTGATTTAAAACATCAATCTCACATGCTTTGTCTTCTCAACAAAACTGAAAAGAACATTTGAAATCAATATTTGTGACCAGAACAGGTTAGGGACAGGAACATATGCTAACACCCGTGCTTCCATATAAAAAACAGTTAAGACAATAAGCTGACAACACTTCAGAGACGGAAACAGCAGCAAGTAAGATGTGGTTCGCATCAACATATCACGTAAATACAGCTATACGTACCGCAGTTATTTAACAACAATACTATTATACTTATCAATGTGTGAATAATTCAGACATTTTTGCTCATATATTTTTTAAAAAAAACTTTAGAGTATATTTTCAACCGCAAGCTATGTCCAGAAAATAGGTTACCAAGTGCAGCACCCCTTTTTCAGGGCCAGCATGTAATTGTTCATCACCCGAGTACCAGAGAACTTGCTGATGGTAAAGTGGTAATCATAGAGCGGGATTGTAACAAGGTCCAGTTTGACAGCCCTGATCTAGGTGTTGCTATATTTAAGGTATATATTCATAGTAGTAAGCATTATTATCCTTGCAATCAGGGTTTTATCTTGAGTTTTCTTGTGAAATGTGGGTTGAAGGTTTTGGTCATTGACATACAAGGACTATGTGTAGTGCCCCAAGTGTAAACCTTCCCTATTTGGAACCTGTTGCAAGTGGGTCCACCTTATCAGACATGTGATGATTTCGTTTGTGCCCATGACTTCATGTGATGCCCCTTATTACTTCCTTTCTTTGCATGCATGCATAACATATTAGTTCATGCCCATGTGTTCTTGTTGTTGCAAAATGGTCATATGATTCCATGTGGTGTTTGTGGTCTTCTGTTGGATGTGATCTTGTGATTACGTGTGATGATGTGGTGTGATGTAGTGAAGTGTGCTTTGCTTGGCATATTTTTTTACAAACCCCCTGATTAGTTTCAAACCTTTCCTCTCTCTTATTCCCAAGTTCAAAACCTCCTTGCTCCTATGATGTTTTACAAATGTTACACCTTTAGCCCATTTTATTTGGAGTGTGGACATGTAGGAGAGGGGTTTTTAAAACATCTTTTCCTTGAGGTTTTTCTTTATTTCAGATTTATTTAAATCTGTTTGGCAATTATTTTTAGTTGCCCAATTAGCCATCTTGGTATTTTATTTATTTGGGGCATAATTCCCTTATGCCCAGGGATATTTCATTTCTATTTTTATGCCCTTAGTTTTTCCTAGGAATTTAGTGGCATGTGATGATGTATTTTTATTAGAGAGGGCCTCGGGTTTTCTCTCCCTCTCTTCCTGGCAGCAAGAGCCCAATTCCTCCCTGGCCCAAGCCTCTTTGCAACAGCAGCCCAGCGCCGTCCCTCGTCTTCCTCCTGGCGACGTCACGTTGTACGGCCGACGCTCCACCACTAATCTGTTGGAAATATGCCATAGAGGCAATAATAAATTAGTTATTATTATATTTCTTTGTCCATGATAATCGTTTATTATCCATGCTATAATTGTATTGATTGGAAACACAGTGCATGTGTGGATACATAGACAAAACACTGTCCCTAGTAAGCCTCTAGTTGACTAGCTCGTTGATCAAAGATGGTCAAGGTTTCCTGACCATAGGCAAGTGTTGTCACTTGATAACGGGATCACATCATTAGGAGAATCGTGTGATGGACTAGACCCAAACAAATAGACGTAGCATGTTGATCGTGTCATTTTGTTGCTACTGTTTTCTGCGTGTCACGTATTTGTTCCTATGACCATGAGATCATATAACTCACTGACACCGGAGGAATGCTTTGTGTGTATCAAACGGCGCAACGTAACTGGGTGACTATAAGGATGCTCTACACGTATCTCCGAAGGTGTTCGTTGAGTTAGTATGGATCGAGACTGGGATTTGTCACTCCATGTGACGGAGAGGTATCTCGGGGCCCACTCGGTAATACAACATCACACACAAGCCTTGCAAGCAATGTGACTTAGTGTAAGTTGCGGGATCTTGTATTACGGAACGAGTAAAGAGACTTGCCGGTAAACGAGATTGAAATAGGTATGCGGATACTGACGATCGAATCTCGGGCAAGTAACATACCGAAGGACAAAGGGATTGACATACGGGATTATATGAATCCTTGGCACTGAGGTTCAAACGATAAGATCTTCGTAGAATATGTGGGATCCAATATGGGCATCCAGGTCCCGCTATTGGATATTGACCGATGAGTCACTCGGGTCATGTCTACATAGTTCTCGAACCCGCAGGGTCTGCACACTTAAGGTTCGACGTTGTTTTATGCGTATTTGAGTTATATGGCTGGTTACCGAATGTTGTTCGGTGTCCCGGATGAGATCACGGACGTCACGAGGGTTTCCGGAATGGTCCGGAAACGAAGATTGATATATAGGATGACTTCATTTGGTTACCGGAAGGTTTTAGGGCATTACCGGTAATGTACCGGGAATGACGAATGGGTTCCGGATCTTCACCGGGAGGGGGGACCACCCACCCGGGAGGGCCCAAGGACCTTGGGGGTGGCGCACCAAGTAGGTGGGGTCAGACCAAGGCTGTCTTGCGCAAGAGAGAAAGAAAAACCAAAAGAAGAGAAAGAGAAAAAAAGGGAAAGGTGGGAAAGAAGAGAAGGACTCCACCTTCCAATCCTAGTTGGACTAGGATTGGAGGAGGACTCCTCCTCCCCTTGGTGGGGCAGCCCTTGGGGCTCCTTGAGCCTCAAGGCAAGCCTCCCCTCCCCTCCTCCTATATATAGTGGGGTTTTAGGGCTGATTTGAGACAACTTTTGCCACGACAGCCCGACCACATACCTCCACGGTTTTACCTCTAGATCGCGTTTCTGCGGAGCTCGGGCGGAGCCCTGCTGAGATTAGATCACCACCAACCTCCGGAGCACCGTCACGCTGTCGGAGAACTCATCTACCTCTCCGTCTCTCTTGCTGGATCAAGAAGGCACAGATCATCGTCGAGCTGTACGTGTGCTGAACGTGGAGGTGCCGTCCGTTCGGCACTAGATCGGAGCGGATCGTGGGACGGATCGCAGGACGGTTCGTGGGATGGTTCGCGGGGCGGATCGAGGGACGTGAGGACGTTCCACTACATCAACCGCGTTTCTTAACGCTTCTGCTGTGCGATCTACAAGGGTACGTAGATCGGAAATCCCCTCTCGTAGATGGACATCACCATGATAGGTCTTCGTGCGCGTAGGAATTTTTTTTGTTTCCCATGCGACGTTCCCCAACATGATCTTCCTTTCCCCTCGATCTGGTGGCTCCAAGTGCGCCTCCCGGGGTTACTTAAGCGGCCAGCCCTCCTCCCCGCAACCCTAGGGCGCCGTTTTCCCCTCCTCTCTTCTCTGGCGCTGTCGGGAAGGACCCCGAGCAGAGCTACGCCATGGTCGGCTCCAGGTGAGCTCGACGCTGGCGGATCGACGCCCCTCCTTCTGCCCCAACCAGTTCGAGAGGGTGCGGTGGCCCAGGTGAACCCATTCCCGTCAAGACCGAGTAGCGGGAGCGGCTACTTCGTCGGCCTCCTCTTCCTCCTCTACGGCGGTCGTCCTGCTGCACCTCGTCGACGACAGCTCCGCCACCACGTCGTGCGCCTCGCCTCCTGGCGCAAGGTGAGCGAGACCGTGCACCCTCCTCATTTTTTTCCTCTTCGGTAGTGGCGCCGAGTCTCCTGCTCGAGGCTTGCCGGAGTATTTTCGAATAGCACATAGTAGCAGCATCTATAAGATGACATAAAGATTTGTAAAGGACACACGGATCTGAAAGTTTCAGAACCGTTGACTAAAACCTCTCTCACGAGCAAGACATGATCAGACCCCATAACTATATGGGTGTTGGATTCGTTGGAATCACATGGTGATGTGAACTAGATTATTGACTCTAGTGCAAGTGGAAGACTATTGGAAATATGCCCTAGAGGCAATAATAAATTAGTTATTATTATATTTCTTTGTTCATGATAATCGTTTATTATCCATGCTATAATTGTATTGATTGGAAACACAGTGCATGTGTGGATACATAGACAAAACACTGTCCCTAGTAAGCCTCTAGTTGACTAGCTCGTTGATCAAAGATGGTCAAGGTTTCCTGACCATAGGCAAGTGTTGTCACTTGATAACGGGATCACATCATTAGGAGAATCATGTGATGGACTAGACCGAAACTAATAGACGTAGCATGTTGATCGTGTCATTTTGTTGCTACTATTTTCTGCGTGTCAAGTATTTGTTCCTATGACCATGAGATCATATAACTCACTGACACCGGAGGAATGCTTTGTGTGTATCAAACGTCGCAACGTAACTGGGTGACTATAAAGATGCTCTACAGGTATCTCCGAAGGTGTTCGTTGAGCTAGTATGGATCGAGACTGGGATTTGTCACTCCGTGTGACGGAGAGGTATCTCGGGGCCCACTCGGTAATACAACATCACACACAAGCCTTGCAAGCAATGTGACTTAGTGTAAGTTGCGGGATCTTGTATTACGGAACGAGTAAAGAGACTTGCCGGTAAACGAGATTGAAATAGGTATGCGGATACTGACGATCGAATCTCGGGCAAGTAACATACCGAAGGACAAAGGGAATGACATACGGGATTATATGAATCCATGGCACTGAGGTTCAAACGATAAGATCTTCGTAGAATATGTGGGATCCAATATGGGCATCCAGGTCCCGCTATTGGATATTGACCGAGGAGTCACTCGGGTCATGTCTACATAGTTCTCGAACCCGCAGGGTCTGCACACTTAAGGTTCAACGTTGTTTTATGCGTATTTGAGTTATATGGTTGGTTACCGAATGTTGTTCGGAGTCCCGGATGAGATCACGGACGTCACGAGGATTTCCAGAATGGTCCAGAAACGAAGATTAATATATAGGATGACCTCATTTGATTACCGGAAGGTTTTTGGAGTTATTGGGAATGTACCGGGAATGACGAATGGGTTCTGGGTCTTCACCAGGGGGGGGGGCAGCCCACCCCGAGGAAGCCCATAGGCCTTGGGGGTGGCGCACCAGCCCTTGGTGGGCTGGTAGGACAGCCCAAGAAGGCCCTATGCACCATAGATAGAAAATCAAAGAGAAAAGAAAAAAAAGAGGTGGGAAAGGAGAGAAGGACTCCACCTTCCAATCCTAGTTGGACTAGGATTGGAGGAGGACTCCTCCCTTGGTGGCGCAGCCCTTGGGGCTCCTTGAGCCTCAAGGCAAGCCTCCCCTCCCCTCCTCCTATATATATGGAGCTATTAGGGATGATTTGAGACAACTTTTTGCCACGGCAGCCCGACCACATACCTCCACGGTTTTTTCCTCTAGATCGCGTTTCTGCGGATCTCGGGCGGAGCCCTGCTGAGATTAGATCACCACCAACCTCCGGAGCGCCGTCACGCTGCCGGAGAACTCATCTACCTCTCCGTCTCTCTTGCTGGATCAAGAAGGCCGAGATCATCATCGAGCTGTACGTGTGCTGAACGCGGAGGTGTCGTCCGTTCGGCACTAGATCGGAGCGGATCGTGGGACGGATCGCGAGACGGTTCGTGGGATGGTTCGCGGGGCGGATCGAGGGACGTGAGGACGTTCCACTACATCAACCGCGTTTCTTAACGCTTCTGCTGTGCGATCTACAAGGGTATGTAGATTGGAAATCCCCTCTCGTAGATGGACATCACCATGATAGGTCTTCGTGCGCGTAGGAAATTTTTTGTTTCCCATGCGACGTTCCCCAACACAAACCTCCAAGCAACGCTCTTGTCAAATTCAACCCCAGATCAGCTCGAGTCAACATGGTGAATGCAGCTGAAGCAGACAACTCCTCTGATGTGATCATGGGTAACCTCCTCGTCAATGATATTCCTGCTAAAGTGTTATTCGATTCTGGTGCTTCTCATTCATTCATGTCTAGACCATTCGCATGGAATCATGATTTCATATCTAAGACCTTGGACAAACCTTTTCGTGTGGTTTCCCCGGGAGCGTTGTTGAGCTCTAATGTGGTGATTCCGGATGTTTCTGTCAAGATGGGTGCTTATGCTTTTCTAGCATCTTCTATTATCTTGGGCAATTCCGACATTGATTTGATCCTTGGTATGGACTGGTTGGCCATGAACAAGGCGTCAATTGATTGTGAAGCTAAAGAAGTCAAGCTTACCCACTCTTCGGAGGATGTGATTATATTCGCGACGCGCGATGACACAATCCGTTTGTTCTCCTTGAATGAAAAGGGTGAGATCAATCCTATTAAGCAAGTTCCAGTAGTCTGTGAATATCAAGATGTGTTTCCTGAAGAGCTAACAGGCATGCCTCCGCACCGTGAAGTTGAGTTCGTCATTGAGCTTGAGCCAGGCACAGAGCCAGTGTGCAAACGACCGTACAAGCTGGGTCCAGAAGAATTGAAGGAACTCAAGAGGCAACTCGATGAGCAGGAGCGTTTGGGTTTGATCAGACCAAGCTCGTCTCCGTGGGGATGTGGTGTTCTATTTGTCAAGAAGAAGGATGGTTCGGACCGGTGTGTGTCGATTACCGCCCATTGAACAAGAAGACAATCAAGAACAAATATCCACTTCCGAACATAAATGAGTTGTTCGAACAGTTGAAAGGTGCTAAAGTATTCTCCAAGCTTGATCTCAGAATGGGATATCATCAGATTCGCAATCGCAAGGAAGACATTCCGAAGACGGCATTGAGGACTAGTTTTGGCTCGTATGAGTATACGGTCATGTCTTTTGGTCTGGCTAATGCTCCTCCGACTTTTCGTCGATTGATGAACTATATTTTCTCACCATACAAGAATGAATTTGTCTTGCTCTATCTCGACGACATTCTGGTCTTTTCTGAGGATGAGGAAGAACATGAGAGACATCTCAGGTTGGTGCTTGATAAACTGAGAGAATACAAGCTGTATGCCAAGTTTTCCAAGTGCGAGTTCTGGCTGAAAGAAGTGGTTTATCTTGGGCATATTATCTCTGGCGAGGGCATTAAGGTTGACCCGTCCAAGGTTCAAGCCATTGTTGAATGGGAACCTCCGCAGAATGTGAAGCAGCTTCGAAGCTTTCTCGGGCTTGCCGGATATCCCAGAAGATTCATTGAGAACTTCTCCAAAATCACCAAGCCGCTCTCTAGTCTTCTTCAGAAGGGTGTCAAGTATGTTTGGTCTCCAGAGTGTCAACTGGCTTTTGATACACTCAAAGAGAAGCTTATCTCCACTCCGGTATTGGCCCCTCCGGATGATTCCAAGCCGTACCAGGTCTTTTGCGATGCTTCTCTCCAGGGTCTCGGTGCAGTCTTGATGCAAGATAGGAAGGTGGTTGCTTATACCTCCAGGCAGCTGAAGCCTGCGGAGAAGAACTATCATGTGCACGATCTCGAGCTAGCAGCTGTTGTGCACGCCTTGATGACTTGGAGACATCTCTTGTTGGAACGTAAGGTTGAAGTTTTCACCGATCACAAGAGCCTCAAGTACATCTTCACTCAGCCTAACTTGAATCTTCGGCAAACACGTTGGGTGGAAATGCTCCAGGATTTTAATCCGAGTGTTGAATACACGCCAGGCAAGGCAAATGTTGTGGCGGATGCATTGAGCAGGAAGGCATATTGCAACAGTCTGATTCTGCAACCTCTCCAGCCGGGTCTTTCTGAGTCTTTCAGGAAGCTCAATCTTTAGCTGGTTCCTCAGGGTTTTCTTGCGAACCTTCAGATCTCTCCTACCTTGGAAGATCAGGTCAGAGCAGCTCAGCTACTTGACTCTATGGTGAAAAAGGTCAAGATTGGCGTGGGAAAGAGTCTCCCTAAGTATAAGTGTTTCACTGTTGATGCCAGGGACACATTGTTTTTCGAGGATCGCCTTGTCGTCCCGAAAGGTGATCTCAGGAAGGTGATCATGGAAGAAGCTCATAACTCTCTGCTCTCTATTCATCCTGGAAGTTCCAAAATGTACCATGACTTGAAGCAGACTTTCTGGTGGACTCGTATGAAACGTGAAATTGCACAATTCGTAAACGAGTGTGATGTATGTCGAAGGGTGAAAGCAGAACATCAAAGACCAGCGGGCCTCTTGCAGCCTTTGCCGATTCCCGAGTGGAAGTTTGATCACATTGAGATGGACTTCGTCACCGGGTTTCCGAAGTCCAAGAAGGGCAATGACGCTATCTTCGTCGTCATCGACAAATTGAGTAAAGTGGCTCATTTCCTTCCAGTCAAGGAGTCCATTTCAGCAGCTCAGCTGGCAGAGTTGTACACCTCCAGGATTGTCTCTTTGCACGGCGTACCTATGATGATCTCGTCAGATCGCGGAAGTATCTTCACTTCCAAGTTCTGGGACTCCTTTCAGTCTGCTATGGGCACGAAGATCCGCTTCAGCACAGCGTTCCATCCTCAGACTAGTGGTAAAGTGGAGAGAGTGAATCAAGTCCTTGAGGACATGCTGAGAGCCTGTGTTATCTCTTTTGGCATGAAGTGGGAGGATTATCTGCCTTTCGCGGAGTTCTTGTATAACAATAGTTATCAAGCTAGTTCTGGCAAGGCTCCGTTTGAAATTCTCTATGGCAGGAAGTGTCGTACTCTGCTCAACTGGTCCCAGACAGGCGAGCGTCAGATCCTTGGCAATGATATGATAGAAGAAGCTGAGGAGATGTGTCGGATCATTCGCGACAACCTCAGAGCAGCTCAGTCCCGTCAGAAGAGCTATTACGATAGCAAGCACCATGACTTGTCCTATGAGCTTGATGACTTTGTCTATCTCAAGGTGTCACCTATGAAGGGTATGCAGCGTTTTGGCATCAAAGGCAAGCTTGCGCCTCGTTTCGTTGGTCCGTCCAGAGTGGTTGGCAAGAGGGGCGACCTTGCGTACCAGCTCGAGCTTCCGTCAACCTTTGCAAATGTCCATGATGTGTTCCATGTTTCTCAGCTTCGGAGGTGTTTCAAGACCCCCGAGCACACTGTGCATCTTCAAGATATCGACCTTCAGCCTGACCTTTCTTATCGTGAGCATCCAGTTGTGGTTCTCAAGGCGACTGAGCGCAAGACCCGTAACAAGACTGTCAAGTTTCTCAAAGTGCAGTGGTCACACCATTCTGATAAAGAGGCTCCATGGGAACGCGAGGACCACCTCCGTTCCGAATTCCCCGATTTCTTTCAGTCTTAGATCTCGAGGTCGAGATCTTCTTCGTAGTGTGGGAGAGTTTGTAGTGCCCCAAGTGTAAACCTTCCCTATTTGGAACTTGTTGCAAGTGGGTCCACCTTGTCAGACATGTGATGATTTCATTTGTGCCATGACTTCATGTGATGCCCCTTATTACTTCCTTTCTTTGCATGCATGCATACCATATTATTTCATGCCCATGTGTTCTTGTTGTTGCAAAATGGTCATATGATTCCATGTGGTGTTTGTGGTCTTGTGTTGGATGTGATCTTGTGATTACATGTGATGATGTGGTGTGATGTAGTGAAGTGTGCTTTGCTTGGCATATTTTTTTTACAAACCCCCTGATTAGTTTCAAACATTTCCTCTCTTATTCCCAAGTTCAAAACCTGCTTGCTCCTATGCTGTTTTACAAATGTTACACCTTTAGCCCATTTTATTTGGAGTGTGGACATGTAGGAGAGGGGTTTTTAAAACCTCTTTTGCTTGAGGTTTTTCTTTATTTCAGATTTATTTAAATCTGTTTGGCAATTATTTTTAGTTGCCCAATTAGCCATCTTGGTATTTTATTTATTTGGGGCATAATTCCCTTATGCCCAGGGATATTTCATTTCTATTTTTATGCCCTTAGTTTTTCCTAGGAATTTAGTGGCATGTGATGATGTATTTTTATTAGAGAGGGCCTCAGGTTTTCTCTCCCTCTCTTCCTGGCAGCAAGAGCCCAATACCTCCCTGGCCCAAGCCTCTTCGCAACAGCAGCCCAGCGCCGTCCCTCGTCTTCCTCCTGGCGACGTCACGTTGTACGACCGACGCTCCACCACTGATCTTCCTTTCCCTTCGATCTGGTGGCTCCAAGTGCGCCTCCCGGGGTTACTTAAGCGGCCAACCCTCCTCCCCGCAACCCTAGGGCGCCATTTTCCCCTCCTCTCTTCTCTAGCACCGTCGGGAAGGACCCCGAGCAGAGCTACGCCATGGTCGGCTCCAGGTGAGCTCGACGCCGGCGGATCGGCGCCCCTCCTTCTGCCCCAACCGGTTCGAGAGGGTGCGGTGGCCCAGGTGAACCCATTCCCGTCAAGACCGAGTAGCGGGAGCGGCTAATTCGTCGGCCTCCTCTTCCTCCACTACGGCGGCCGTCCTGCTGCACCTCGTCGACGACAGCTCCGCCACCACGTCGTGCGCCTCGCCTCCTGGCGCTAGGTGAGCGAGACCGTGCCCCCCTCCTCATTTTTTTCCTCTTCGGTAGTGGCGCCGAGTCTCCTGCTCGAGGCTTGCCGGAGTTGCACCGGCATGCATGTGTAGTTGTTTCTCTGTTCGTTGGCGCACCATAGGGTAGTCTTCGGCCGTTCGTGTCGACGTAGACGAGGTAGCCCCGTGGCTGTGCGTAGGTAGCGGCAGGGGTTCCTTCTTCTCGGGTCGCTTCGGTTCTTCCGGTAGCGTAGCGCCAGCAACAACCCCGGCGAAGACAGCCCCGTCGTTCTCCCTATCGCCGGTGCTCCCCTGTAGACAGGAGGAGAGCAGCAATAGCATTCCTTGCACGCGACCCCTTCTCTGTCAGGCTTCCAATCGTACCCCAGTGGTTGATCCTTGTGATTGTTATCGTCAGGTGCAGGGTTCGAGTCCCAGCTGGAGCACCCTTTTTCTCTTCTTGTTCTTTTCCCTGTTGGAGCAGTGGTTGCGCAGGAGAGAGGTTTACAACGTTAGATATTCCTCTGTTTCGTGCAGCAGGGCAGTAGCAGAGTGGCACAAGCGGTGTGGTGCATTAGGGGGTCCTTGGTTCGATCCCAGTGACCCCCCTTTTTTTCCTTTTGCTGTTGGGTAATTTTTCCTTCCCCAGCTTTGCTTGGGCAGCAATTTGATATTTTTCTTTTGCTAGGTTTGACTTCAACTTTTCTCTACCTAGAATTTAGAGTTGTGTGTGTGTGCTCTAGAGGGAGTGCATATAGGTGAGAGATGGATGCATGTGTAGATTTATGTGTGTGTGAGTGAGTGCTTGGGGGTGAGTGTGTGTGCAAGTGTGTGTGTGACTCTACACACATGCTTGTGCAATTGCACAAGCCCTTGAGTTTAAGCTTTGTGTGTTAGTAGTTTTGTGCATGTGTGTGTGTCTCCCCACACACTTATGCATACACACCCATGTGAGTGTGTATGTGTAGGTGAGTGAGTGTGTGTGTTTGTTCTTGCTAAATTGTGGTGTGAGTGGGTGTGTCCATGAGCTTGGTGTTGGACTCATGCCACCATTGGCCTTGTGATAGTGTGCAATGGAGTATGTGGGAGTTGTTCTAGTGATTTTGCACATGTGATGATGCACTAATCTCTATAGGTGATTCTATGTAGATTTTCTTTTCTAGTTTGTGTTCACTTGCTCCAAGTAAGTGCCCACAAATTATATATGTTTTTGGGGTAGAATCTCCCAAGGAATCCAGTGGTGAAGTTACTTTTGCCATTGGGAGACTTTATGGATTTGACATATTCATATTTGTTGCAAGTTTGATCTTTGATTCCATGGAGTAGGTGGAGCCCAAGGGCATGAGTTTTAGTGTGGTACTAGTAGGGGTTTTGCTCTACACCATAGTGGTGTCATTTATCACTTGGGGTCATTTTTGTGCAAACTATGCCTAGACAAAGTGGGCATGTGGCTGAAAAGTCCAGCTGTCTGGGATTTCTGGAAACATTTTCTACCCCTATAGATGAGGATGTGCTGGTCATTCTGTTGAGAACTAGCCTTAGTTCAGTGCTAGGATTTTGAAGCTCACCGTCAAATTTCAAATCATTTGGGGTCCAGTAGGTTGTGTTTTGATTGCTGTCAAAAAGCTTCAGAACAAAGACAGAAATTCAGGTGCAGGAATTTTCACTAAGTCCCTCAGATCTGATGGTTTTGGGGAAGTTTGTGGCCTTGTATCTTCTAGAGTTTTATTACTTTTGCTGTGATTCTTGCTGGTGTTGGTAGTGTTCTTGGTGGGCTACAACCACATATATTATTTGTCATGTTTGGAGGTCTGTAGCTAGGTTGCATGTAGCTCACAAAGTGCTAAGATGCAGATTATGGCAGATTATGTAGTTTTGTTATTTTGATGATTGTGTGAGCTTAGTGGATGTTGTGGTGTTCTTCCTTGCTCCATTCCATTCATGTTGGTATGATACATGTCTTGGCAACCTGGGAATACCAGATTTGTGCCAATTGTGAGTGTGGTGTTGAATCTTCCACGTAGAGCTTCATATCTTGTTTCGTTGATTCCCGTTGATCTGTAGCTCCGTTTGCAATGTTCTTTATATGGTTTTGCATCGTTTTCACGAGCCGCATCTGTTCATGCCATTCTCATGCATGTCAAAATAGCTTAGTGTACAGTTCTGTCCAGAAACTTGCAATAGTTTATTTTGCTTGTGCTAGTGATAGAAATAGTGGTGCATGCTCAATTTTCATCTCATGCATCATGTGATTGTTGCATCTTGTGGTGCTGCTGTTCATTGGCTGTTATTCTTATGTTGGGTAGCACCGGGATCGGAGAACGAATACGTGGAGTCAGGAGAGTACGTGCAAGACGAACCAGAACCATTCCAAGCTGAGGATATCACATGCAAGATGATATGACCTTGATTACATCTCTAGACTTGTTATGCTAGTTTTCGTTTCCATGTCATATTGCTCGCTGCCTACCACTGAAATTAAATTGCCTCCTCATATGCCATGAGCCCAAACACCGTTCCCCTTCCTAACAAAACTTGTATGGCTAAGTAGGCTTGCTCAGCTACTAATGTTAGCATTGCTAGATGTAGGTGCTATGACTCATGTAATAACATGAGTTTTGATATCATTATCTTAAATCCTGTTATTTAATTAATGCACCTATATACTTGATAAATGACAGGAGGCCTAGCCTTTTGCCGGGTGCCTTGTTCCGTTATTGCCGCCTTAGTTACCGGTTACCGGTGTTTGATTCCATAATGATCGCTCCTAACACATTCGGGGTTGTTATGGGGAGCCCCTCGATAAATCGTGTAGTACTAAGGCTTGTCCGGCAGGACCCAACATTGGTGTTAATTTGCTAATCACTTAATAATAAACTGCATAGGGAATAGCTACCCCGAGGACTTTAATCAACAACCCGGGCCAGTGCTCCTCATGAGTGTTGGTCCAAAATGAGCACTGTGCGGGGCCAACTCAGGGCAACTTGAGAGATTTCTATCAGGCCACTGTACGCGTAGCTCATCCGGCGTGTCCTGAGACTGAGATATGCGGCTCTTATCGGGGTCGTCGACACGTCGGGAGGTCCTGCTAGCCTTGCCTTACCTTAGCGGTATATCTTGCGTATAGGAATCCCAGTGAAGCTTTGGTTTCCCCCAGAGTTGAGGTTTTCCTCTAAGGAATCCGACGAGATCACGAGATTCGTGATAGAGGATGCCTTTGCGGCCTGTGTTCATTTGTGATGGACTAGTTGGAGCACCTCTGTAGGGTTTAATCTTTCGGAAAGCCGTGCCCGCGGTTATGTGGCAACTTGGAATATTTTGTTAACATTCGGTATTAGAGAACTTAAACATAAACTAATAAAATTGCCAACTGTGTGCGTAACCGTGACTGTCCCTTCGAAGATCTCTCTTCGTTCGGGAACACGGTGGGGTTATGAATGCCGTAGATAGGTGTTCAGGATCACTTAGTGATGAAGTAGTCCCGACCGCTAGTGTAGACCACCTTCACTTTTACCTTGCGTAAGTTAGCCTCTAAACAAGCTTAGGATGCTGCAGCCTCATACACTTCACCCTAACCCTACCTAATAACATGACTAGTTCTGGTACCAAGGTCTTAGATTGCTGAGTCCCCGTGGCTCACGGATTCCTCCGAAACTCCCAGCAGGTACAGGTACCCCAGAGACAGATGATCCCGACGGCACCCAGCTGGCGTGGCAGTACGACGAGGAGACAGACCGCCTCTACGTGAACTATCCAGAGGACTGAGGCGTGGTCGTGATCGTGGGCCTGCAGGCAGGGTAGCATAGCATTTCCATGTTTTGTAGTCCGTAGCGGAACTACCTTGATTGTATCTGTGTTGTACTCTGAGTTATTAATAAGAAGACAGTTGAATCCCGAATTGTCTACTTTTATTATTATTTGTGCTATGTTACTTGCTTGCGAAACGCTTAGATGCGCTTCTTTCCTATTCGGGGCCTCGACCCCCAGATCGGAAAGGACCGCATCTTGGTCGTTACACTATGATAAACAGTTTCCGGTGAAAAGTACTAATTTGGCGACAACCTTCAGTACATGTGGTTTTAACACATACCAATTATTGTTTTTGTTATTTGGCATGCAACCATTTGTGCAGTTTTGTTGATGTAGTCATTCAAGTATCCCCTCCATTTTCCTCTCCGCTGACGGTAGTACTCATGACGAAAGACAGACCTACTGAGAAAAGATGACAAGAACAGAAGATTATTTTGGCTTCTTTTAGTAATGTCTGTTGATTCAGAATTGGCAGTAGATGGTCAACACCAACATTAGTATGCATGCGCCTCTCTCTCATTGCTCATGCAGCTCTGTTGCGCCTATTTTTCTTCTCATGGCCTTGTCGGCCGGCTAGCATACTCAAATGCAATACCCCATTATCCCTTTTCAGTAGTTTACACAGGAGAACTTGCAGTCCAGATTACAGTAGCTTCAGAGAATAAACTACTGTAGGAGATAGGTTGGCAGCCTGGCATTGCCAGTTACTCTACTTAGTTTTGTCCCTAAGCTAGTGTTAATCTCCGTCAAAAAATTATGAAGAGTTAGTAATGACTCTTATTGTGCTTGTAGGAAGCACCTTGTAGTAGCTGTCATGGCACTAATTTATCTCCACTAATTGTCTTTGGAAAGCCCTCAGGTTTCCATCATGCATGTGGAGTTTTTAAAGCCTAATCACAAATCATGGTTCGGCTAACAATGCAGCATCTCCTTGAATTGAAAATAAAAGTCTAATCACAAACATCAATTTGATTTGAAGATACAAACTGTAAAGATGAACTGTTGTGGGAAGCGAGGCGGAGGAGGAGCAGGATCTGGGACGGACCTGTAACTCGCGCCGGCGGGCTTCTTCCTGGACAGGGACGTGGCGAGCGGGGGTGGCGGATGGCGTCGGGCGGCGCGAGCGGGGGGAGGCGGGGCGAGAGCGGCACGTGGCGAGCGGGGCGAGCGCGGCCCGGCCGGCGAGCGAGGCGAGCGGCGCGGCGCGGCGGGGGGAGCGGCGTGGCGCGGCGTCCTGGCGAACGGCGCGGATGGCGTCGTGCGGCGCGAGCGGGGGGAGGCGGGGCGAGCGCGGCACGTGGCGAGCGGGGCGAGCGGGGGAGGCGGCGCGGCGTCCTGCGGCGCGAGCGGGGGAGGCGGGGCGAGCGACGCGGCGCGGCGCGGATGGGGAGCGGCGCGGCGCGGCGGCCTGGCGAGCGGCGCGGCGCGGGCTGAGCGGGGAGAGACGGGATTGACGAGAAGAGGTGGGGGGTGTGCGAGCCGAGCGGGGAGAGACGAGATTGACGAAACGAGGTGGGGGGGGGGGGTGTGCGATTAGTTTAGCGCTAACGAAAACCGTTTTCGTTAACGACGTATCCAGACCGTTGATCAATGTTTAGACACTCAAGATCCAGAGTTGGATGTGCCTTCTCGATTGCACAACTGCGTAGCACTGCCGTCCGTGCGAGGCAGCTTCGCTGGTGAAGCATCCAACCCTGGTCCTCTGCCCTACGGGCTACGGCGACCCCACCCACCCCCAACACAGACACCAAGCGCTACGCCTGCAAATCCTCTCCCCTCCGGCGACGGATCCGGCTCGGCGGCGTGCTTTTTCTCCCACCAAGGTCCGCCGCCACGCCTCAAATCTCCTCCCCGTCCTGCGGCGGCGAAGAAGATCCGGCGTTCGTCTTCCTCCTACTTGGACCAAGGGGCAAGGTTTGCCGCCTTCCGCTCCTCCTCTTCCACCCCGTATTCGCTTCTCGCCTTCGTTTGATCCAGATCCACGAATTACTAGTATACAAGTATACTCTGATTGACTTCATGTAAGGCGTAGTGCTTAAATTTAGCCTGCAGAGTTCCTTGTTCGCAGATAGGCAGGGTTTCTTCCTGCCTGTAGCCATGTTGGAGAAGATCGGGTTGCCGCCGAAGCCCTCGATGCGAGGGGCGACCTGGGTGCTGGACGCGTCAAACTGCCAGGGCTGTGCCGCTCAGTTCTCCTTGTTTACACGGAAGGTAATCAATCTCGTGATTTCTGGCCTCGTGATGATGGTATGAAGCATATCATACTCCTCTGCCATGATCGAATCGGGCACAAATAGTCCCGTTCATATAATTTACTGATGGTGCTACAGTTTCCCTTGCCATATTGCGTGTCATGTCCACCCCAATTTCAGTTGCATTTCATGGGAATCCCCTTCACTTTTGGATCACTGTTTCACTCGAAGAAAATCTACTCATTACTTGGATAAATTCTTGTCACGTCTCGCCTCTGCCTTTGCTGTCATGATTATGCAGAACCAAGAATTAGCAGTTTTAACTGTGGGGTTTTACCATGTGCTTGCAAGGCGGTTAGATGAGTTGTTGACACACATCCCAGCCTATTAGTACTCGGTCGGATCTCAGCCCAAAAAAAGTACAGAACCAATACATGCTGCAAGCTTCACACTTTGTAGTTTCATATACATAGCGATTATGTCGAGGGGGGTGAACTTAGTTGGGGGCGGGGCGAACTAAGTTGCCCTTATTCTCACTGGAATGACCTCAATGTATGACAGACTGATAATCTCTTTTAGTCCTAGCAGTGATGGTTAATAATTGCTCTGTTTCATGCCTAATAAAAAAAGTAGCACTGCATGTTTGTTTTATGCTATCTGAATGTACATTCACAAATCCAAAGCTTTAAACAGAAAAATCATGTGCTGTTGCCGGTCTCTCATGAAGTTTGGATTTATGGGGTCTAAAAATATCTCTTGTTTTGTTTCAGTAATTTGAATGATTGGATTCACCATTAGTCTTTGCATATCTGTCACTTGACAGAAATTTCACATTTCTTGTAATCTTATGGAGATAGTTGGATCAGGAGCTATGTTAACTTTCGTTTATTTAATATGTAGCATCATTGCCAAAGATGTGGAGGCCTCTTCTGCAGCAGTTGCACCCAGCAGAGGATGGTATTACGTGGACAGGGTGACTCACCTGTTCGAATCTGTGATCCTTGCAAAAAACTCGAGGAAGCAGCACGCTATGAGTTGAGATACGGACACAAAAATAGAGCCGGGAAAGGTCAATTTATTTCCATGCGCTTTCTATCAAATTTGTTTCTTATCAAAGGAATTATGATTTGATTGATACTTGATACATCTAAAAGTGGCGAGTCCTGCTTGATTAAAAATTAATCTGTTTGTCAGCATTGGACACAATTGCTTTTGTATTATGCAACCTTCCCAACCAGCACACATTAGGGCACTTGTTTACAGTCGAGCTGCAGGGCTGAGCTCTGTAACATTCGTCCTCCTGTTTGGAGTTCTGTATGAGATGTATATCCATGTGGTTCAATACACAGGGGATAATTAACTGAATAACCTAGCAATGGTGCTTTCGTCTTCTTACTGCTAAACAAGTAACACTTAGGCGGTGTTTGTCCATTCACGTGATTTAATATGTTCCTGTTTGTCTGGTAGCTATAGCTCAGAATTTCAAATGCTGATAAAACCATATAATTTGGGTCTTTGTTATGAAAGGTTATATTCTCTGTAGATGTCACATATGTGAAGTTATTACTAGTTTGGTTGTTTCATGGTTCTCATGTTTATTTTGCATTGCTTTGTTTATTATTTCCCACCAAGCTGAAACATGGTTAAGTTTTACTCCAGTTATAGTAGTATGCTTTTGTCAACTTGCAATTGTATATTTCTTTTCACATCTGTTTTGTTAAGAATACTTAACTTGCAAATAATTCTATGTATGTTGTTTTCACAGCTAGCACAAAACCAGCTTCTAAACCAGAGGATGAAATACTTAGTGAACTTCTTGGAGGTGATAGTGTGCACGGTCAACTTTCTCGTAGGGAATCTCTGGGTTCTGAGGCTCCTGGGAGAACCGTAAGCACTGCCAGTGCATCCAGTTCGGGTTCCAGAAAAGCCAGTGTGGATGGGAATGGTGACGGAAGCCTTTCCACTGAAGCACAAAACTATGAACTCAACAACACTGCATCCATTTTTACTCCGGAAGAACTGCGTCAACAAGCAGTAGAAGAGAAGGGAAAGTACAAAATACTAAAGTCAGAAGGAAAACCTGAGGAAGCACTGCGGGCATTCAAGCATGGCAAAGAGCTTGAGAGGCAAGCCGCAGCACTTGAATTAGAATTGAGGAAGAGCAGGAGAATGGCGACAAAAGCTCCCATTGTTAGTGCCGTTGTTGGTACCCAGAAGATTGAGGATTATGATGACGCTGTAACAAAAAAGGCTCCAAGTGGGAAAAGTGTTAGAAAAGAAAAGAATGATCTTGCTTCTGAACTCAAAGATCTAGGCTGGTCAGATGCAGATCTTCATGATGAAACAAGGCCAACTGCTATGAGTGTTGAAGGAGAGCTGTCACAGATTCTTAGAGAAGTAGCACCAAAGACATCAGAGGGCAAGAAAGCTGGTGGTATTGACAAATCCCAGGTTAATGCTCTGAAGAGACAGGCCCTAGTGCTGAAGCGTGAAGGTAAACTTGCTGAAGCAAAGGAAGAGCTGAAGAAGGCTAAAATTTTGGAAAGACAATTGGAAGAACAGGAGATTCTGGGCGAGGCGGAAGAGTCTGATGATGATTTGGCTGCAATTATTCATAACATGGATGATGATAACCAGGATGACATATTATACGACAATTCAAGACTACCTGCTATCAATTTCGAACAAATTCTGGCTGTCTCTGATGATCTTAACTTTGATGGCAATTTCGATGTTACAGACGAGGACATCAACGACCCAGCTATGGCTGCTGCCCTAAAATCATTTGGTTGGAGTGAAGATGGTGACAACCAAATGGACAGCCATGCACCTGTTTCTTCTTTGAATCGAGAGGCAGTAAAGGAACAAGTGCTTGCTCTGAAAAGAGAGGCTGTTTCTCACAAGAAGGCTGGTAATGTTGCAGAGGCCATGTCATTGCTTAAAAAGGCAAAGCTACTTGAGAAGGATTTGGAAACTGAACAGCCGGAGTCGGAGGTCCTTTTTCCAGGACAGAAAATTACACACACTGAAGATATCAGAGTCACAGAGATTAACACGCGTCGTGTATCAGCACCGAAAAGTAAGCTTGCAATTCAGAGGGAGCTGCTAGCTCTGAAAAAGAAGGCACTAGCGTTGAGAAGGGAAGGAAAGGTTGATGAGGCTGAGGAAGAGTTGAAGAAAGGCAGTATTCTTGAGAAGCAACTCGAAGAACTTGAAAGCTCTTCCAATAGATCTGTAGCCAGGGAAAACATGGGCTTTAGTTCGAAGTCCCCACTTAATGCTGAACCCCCTAGTCTGGATTTTGCTGATGAAAGCTATGAACCTGAGGTGACAGACAATGACATGCAGGATCCAGCATTGCTGTCTGTGTTGAAAAATATGGGATGGGAAGATGATGATAATGATTCTGTGAAAACAACAGATAAACCATTGAATCGTTTACCTATAGTTGCCCAGAAGCCAAAGAAGAATAAGGGTCAGATTCAGAAGGAACTGCTTGCTATCAAAAGGAAGGCTCTTGCATTTAGGCGTGAAGGGAAGAATACAGAAGCTGAAGAGGAACTAGAGAAGGCGAAGGTCTTGGAGGAGCAACTTGCAGAGATAGAAGAATTGGCTAACTCAACTGCTTCTCAAAAAGGTTCAGGTCCTGGTGAACATGAGACTATGGAAAATAAATATGATATTCAGCATGTCCCTAATATTCATGCTACTGCATCTTCAATAAAACATGCATTGAAGGAGGATGTTTTGTTGCCAGTGAATGCATCTGAACTTAGTGCGTCAATAGATACTGTAGCTAGTTCTGGAAGCAAACCACAAACTGAAACAGTCATTTCCCAACCTACTCACAATTCAAAGGTAACTAGTGATGGAGCATACTCGGCCTTCTCCAGGTCACCTGCTGCTGATCAGTTGCAAACTGCAGAAGCATTGCATTCACCTTCAGATGTTGATCATAAAGAACCTCCGAAGCCACATGGAGGCGACACACTCAGAGATGATATCTTACTCCATAAGAGAAAAGCAGTTGCTTTTAAGAGAGAAGGGAAGTTGGCAGAAGCTAGAGAAGAATTGAAACTAGCAAAACTCCTAGAGAAGCGTCTTGAAGCCCCTCAACAAGACATTGAGGATGGCGCGCATGAGTTAACGACATCAGTTGTGCAGCAGAGCAATTCGATCCAGCAATCCGCCAGCATCAGCACTCACACCAGCCCGTTGACCTATGCCCCTCCGGCACAGGAGAACAAGTCAGTTGAGCCTCAAAAGGCAATGTCTAGCCGAGACCGTCTCAGGATCCAACGCGAGTCCCTGACTCACAAGCGCAATGCCCTCAAGTTGAGGAGAGAAGGAAAGACTGCAGAAGCAGATGCGGAATTCGAATTAGCCAAGTCACTAGAGAGCCAACTGGAAGAGTCGGACAGCCAGGGTTCGAATTCTGGAGGAAAATCAACTGAAGCAAGTGACGCATTTGTGGAAGATCTTATTGATCCTCAAATGATGTCTGCCCTGAAATCCATCGGCTGGAGCGCAGCTGACCTGTCCACGCAATCTCCGAGCCTGCAACCACCGGTGAAAGCAGAGGCAAGGCCAACCGTGGCGGCTACAAGCAAGGCTCAGACTGAGAGAAGTCAGCTCGAGGAACAGATAAAGGCTGAGAAACTGAAGGCCCTGACCTTGAAGCGGGAAGGGAAGCAGGCAGAGGCTCTGGAGGCCCTTCGCTCAGCAAAGCGCCTGGAGAAGAAGTTGGCCTCACTCAGCTAAGTACCCCATCACCTTCCTTACCTCACATTTTTATTTGGTAAGTCAATCCAGATGATAGTTTGTCTAATAAGGATGTAATACTGTAATGCATGTCTGAATTAGTAGCAGAAGGCTAAAGGCTTATAACTTGTGAGCCAGGTGCACAGCATCTTTGGTCATGTGTGTATGTAAAAATGTAGCAACTGAAGTTGCTGGGGCAACAATTGTTTTGATGACTCCAAAGTAATTACTGCATCCGTGTAACAACATACCCCCTCCGTTCCTAAATATAAGTCTTTTTAGAGATTCCACTATGAACTACATACGGATGTATATAGACATATTTTAGATTGTAGATTCACTCATTTTGCTTTGTATGTAGTCCGTAGTGAAATCTCTGAAAAGACTTATATTTAGGAACGGAGGGAGTATGTTTGTAGTTTTATGTATACTGAAGTTAGTTGATTTATTTGTATCATATGTAGAACCTCACAGGAGCAACAGAGGCCGTAGAGACAATAGTAGAATCATTTGTGTGTGGGCACCACAAGGGTTGTCAACATTGAATGTAGAAAGGCTGATGAGGAAATTAATAAAAAAATTGAAGGTCTTGAGGGCATGTGGCGCATACCTCGGGATCACATTAGCATCAAGGCCCTCATATTGTTAGATCTTGTTGTTTCAGATGGTGATTAGCATCAAGATTTTTAAGATGATGTTGTCTTCTTGAATGTAGTTTATCTTCCAGATGGTAGATTCCACTTTACTAGGAAGAATCTTGAAGTGATTTTCAGGTTGACTGTTGTCCCTAGCCTGTTGTCAGATTGAAGGCCAAATTGCATGTTTGAGTTTCCAGAAACCTCTCCAGTTGCTGCCGCCTTTGACAGTGCTCTCCTGTGTTTCTCCGAACAAAAAATGGTGTCCGGTCCTGTGCTGCTGGCCATCATCATTTCTATATCTTCTGGATCCAAAATAGCTTGTTTGTTGTTTGATTTCCAGTTGGTTAAACTCACTCAAATTAATTTGTTTGTTGTTTGATTTCCAGTAGGTTGAACCCACTCAAATTAACTTGTTTGTTGTTTGATTTCCAGTTGGTTGGAACATACATTGCTATGCTTACTACTAGTTGTCAGAAAATATTTACTATGTTTCTGTTATCAGTATTCGGTATCGGAGTTGGGTTTGTTTGTGTGCACTGTTTGAACTGTTTGCTTGTGCAGAGAGTAATGCTTCATTTAATTTCAGTACAAACTGTTTTAGATGTTGGGAGTCTCTTGGATGAGATGTTGCTTGTGTTTGTCTGTTTGATGCACGAACTATCCCACAATCCTGGGTTCATGTAAGCGCGGGAGGGGAACATACTTTGGTGGAGAAAATAACCACTATAACAAAAACATAAGGGCCTTGGTATAAAAATTCATCCCAAAGGTTCAATATGTATTTCTTGTTGATACTTTCTTTTGATTCAACAAAAGGGCATTTGGTTCAGTATGATTCTCTTCGTGATACTGACACTGATATCTCAAAGCTAGCTCGCTTTATTTCTGTTAGTACAACTGGGGATGTTTGGCATGGTGAACCCCCTGATTTCCTAGTTTTTTCCTTGTAACAGACACCATTATCGTATGAATAAAGTTGCCGAAGTTTAGAAAAGAAGAAGAGATGCTATGCATATGACACTCCACATCCAAATTTTGGATGATGCAATAAGCAAATTGTTGGATCACACCAATCTCCTGATTTACGTGGTTTCGTAGCAAACTCATACATGTAATTGTCGTAATCATAGTTGTTTCAAAAAAAAAAGACATTGTTTCACACCCCATGTTTAGAACCATTCAAAGCATCTTTTGATGTGTGTTCGCATTTCATCAAGATTTGTGTATTCACCTATAGATTTGCAAATCCCTTCCACCAAAAGGCCATGGATTCAAATACTCTTTGTATTAGTATATGGAGAGATCAGAACACCCAGACTTCGAGGTTGACGCTGGCTATTTGGAGCTTGATGGTCTCGATCGAGGTCAAAATATTTGCTTGGCTTCTATTCAGAGACACATTTTGAACACAAAGGCGAACCTTCTACTTGAAACCATCTCCTCCTACTCTTCATGCCCATGATGTACATTTTGAACACAAAGGCGAACCTTCTACTTGAAACCATCTCCTCCTACTCTTCATGCCCATGATGTTATCACCACTACGAGGATGTGATTCACCTTGTTCTCCAATATGCTAAGGCCACATAGGTGTGGCTGCTCCTCGGCTCAACATCCAAATCTCCATTGACCTTGTTTGGGACATCATCACATCAGGGGGCCTTGACATCAACATCTAGCCTATCGCCGCCCTCGCCATTATCTGGAAAATTTGGGATGCCTGCAATGCCCATGTCTTTCGCAAAGTACCTTTCAACGACATATTTTTTAGGAACATCACCTCGGGCTTCTCACTGTGGATTTTCGGGTTTAGTAAAGAGGTTGCTATGTCATGTCACCTCTACCCCTCTTGATGTGTAAACCTCGGTATCTAAATACTTGTAGTTTGGGAGAACTAGTCTAGTTCTCCCAAACTATATGTATTCAGGTACGGAGGGAGTATAAGCCTATGGGCTATTTTTTCTTGAAACGGAGGCATCGGATTCGCCTCATCTATTAATTTAGGAGAGGAAAGAGATGGTTACAAGTAAGGCGTGCACAAACTTGATCACCTACATCTCAAGCGCTAGGCGTGCACAAACTTGTCGGGGTTGAGGACCCCTAGACCACCATATCCATGCGGCCGACAAACGACTTCCCTATTCACCTTGCATTTTGCAATCGTCGTCCTATCCGAGCCAGACCAAAGGAAATCTCTTTCAAGCTTGTCAACATTATTTAGAGTACTTGGCGAAATAACAAGTGACATGATGAAGTAGACCGCTTGTCAGGTGATGACGGACTTGACAAGGGCCGAGTGACCAATGGTGGTAATGGTTTGGCCTCCGTAGGTGAGCAACTTGCTCATGACTTTATCCTCAAGGAATTGGAGACCCAACTTCTTGTGTTGCTAAACGAAGAAGGGAAGACCCAAGTATCTTATTGGGGAAGATGCTCTAGTTGCCGGCAACACAAGCTTTGAAGAATGTTCCCAAATTATGTGGTTGCACCGAATGGGCACGACATAGCTCTTATTAAAGTTGGTAGATAGACCGGTGACCTCACCAAAACCTCTCAATATGATCAAAAGGTTGCCACTATCTCTTTTAGTTGGAGCCATGAATACCATCATCCACATATAGGGAGGTTTGCACCATCACACCCCCTCCACAAATTTGTGGAGAAACCCCTTTCGTGTTGCCGATTTAAGGATTTCTTGTCGTGGATCAATGACAATGATGAAGAGAGAGCGAGGAGGAGGGGGGGGGGGGAGGGGGTTGGCAATGATCGAGAGAGAGAGAGAGAGAGACGCAGGGGGGGGGTCCCTTGCCAAATACCATGACCTTGCTTAATGGGTGGTGAATATCAAGCTTGAAGAGGATGGACAAAGTGTTGCACTTGCGAAGCCGACGGGCAAGGTTTCAAATGAGTAATGCATTGGGGGACCCTCATCCCCGATGGTTGTTAGACTATCCACAGTGGAAGTAACATAGGTTATAACATAGATGTCACCTAAACGAAAAAATATGTGATAACTAACTAATGAGGAGAGAGACAAATCGAGTAACATAACTAGTTACTCATAATATAAGTAACATAACACATATCAAGACATGATGAGTTCATATACTAATAAATGGAAACCTCTATGTTATCATTTCTGTGTTACTATACACTATGAAGGTAGTAACTTAGACTACTAACATATGCATGTTACTAATCTATGTTATTTTCTATTATAGGCAGTGTTAGAAAAACATGATGGTGCATGTAAAACCCACCAGCGGATGAGAAGAGACTACACTCTTTGGTTTTGCAGGTCTTTGCTGACTATTTGGATGGTAATTGAATCTTTTTTGGGAAATGATTAGCATCCATGGGGGAGTGCTCCCAAATATCAACCTCCTCCACCCCCCTTCACCTTTCCTTCCCTAGAAAATCTCCCTCTTATCCAGAAACAGGGCCTCGGCTCGCATAGACATTGGTTATGAAAAGACTAAATTTCTACAACAAGACCTTTTGTTGTGACAAATTTCTGTAATTTTTTTGACTTCTGTAAAATTTCTGTAACAAGACTTTTGTCAAAAAAATTCTTCGACAAGAACTCTATTGAAAGGAAAAAATATAGCTAGATCTATATTACAATTTTTTTTACAACTTAACATATGTTCTAAAAATTGTTGTAAAACGATCCGGTCTCTGCAACACAATCTATGTTGTAATGGTATATGATGACGCTCTGTCATCAATTCGTAAGATCCGACGGCTTAGGGGTGATGGATCTTATCAAAAAAATCCTTGGGCTGACGTGTAGCACCTCCATTTTTTTTGGTATGTACTGTACGAAATTGATGACCATTTCTAGTAATTGACACTGGGTGCCAAGACTGTATATATCCCGTGGCCGGCAAACACCAGACCGGAGAGCAACAAAAAGTAGTCCACCGCACGCGCCCACGGGCTCGCCCTCGGCCCCACGACGCGGAGGTGGAAGAGCGCCGGCAGCACGAAGGAGAGCAGCGCGCACACCGTGCTCCCGACGAACGCGACGAACTGCCCGAACGCCGGCACGAAGCACGCTATCGCGGCCAGCGCCGCCACCACCGCCACGCGGCTCAAGTGCAGCGCCGCCCGCTGGACCACGCCGCCGCAGCGCTTCCTCACCCACCCTCCCGGCGCCAGCAGCCGCGCCTCCACGATCTCGTGGATCGGGTACATCATCACCGCGAACGTCAGTGCCAGCCCGACGCACAGCACGACCTTCACGGCGGCGGTAGACCAGTTGTCCGGGAGGTTGAGGGTGACGATGTCCTGGGTGGCGTCGCCATAGGCAAGGTAGCCGCACACGCCGAAGCCGACGTAGACGACAGTGACCCCGACGATGGCCTGGAGGAGCACCGGCCGGAACCTGCTCCTGTTCGACATGGACGCCTCCAGCGCCAGCGTGAGGCAGAACCCCTCGAAGCAGAACACGGCGACGCCGCAGGCGAACGGCACGCCCCAGAGGCCCGCGAACGCGCTCCGGCCGGCGAACGGCCGCCCGCGCTCGGCCAGCAGCTGGACGTCCTCCTTGACGACGGCGGCCACGGCCAGCACGGTGCAGGCGTCTGCGAGGATGCTGAAGGGCGCCAAGGCGGAGAGGGAGCGGACGAACGAGAGCGCGACCTCGGCGGGCAGCAGGACTGCCAGGACTACCGTGGACGACGAGAGCGCGGGGAGCACGGAGCTGAGGTTCTGGCCGATGAAGACGAGGTAGGCCACGCTGCCGCCGGTCTGGCCGATGATGATGATGGCCTCCGTGAAGTACCTACCGATGGGGCCGAAGCCTCGCTCGCCCAGATCCCCGTAGGTGTAGTTGCCGCCATCGCCATGGCGGCACCGCTCATCTCCGAGCCCGTCCTCCTCTGTTTCTTGCTCCCGCAGCTTGTCCCTGCAATCCAGCTTCAGAACGAACAGGAGCTAAATTCAACTGCGAATGCGTGACTAATCTTGATCAAACTAATCGACCGAGCACATCAAGCTGAATAATCAATCACAGCATACTAAGACTGCGTGAAGCTTGTTGAATCATATAAGAAATCCAAGAAATGATACTGAAACAGGGGGGGTTGGATGTACTGGACTGGAGGTGGAGCAAATGTGTACTGACCAGGAGGAGCATGCAGTAGAAGGTTGCGGCGCCGGCGCCGGCGACCCCGAGGGCGCCGGCGAGCCACCCCGCGGTGCGGAAGGCGAAGGGCAGGCCGAGCACGCCGGTGCCGACGATGGACACGACGATGTTCCCCAGCGTCTGCGCGGGCGTGGCGCCCCTAACCTCCAGCAGCGGCACCTTCACCTCCGGCGCCATGGAGGGATGGTCCGACTCCGACGGACTAAACAGAACAGCTCAAGATCAATCGAAGCGCTGCTTAGCGAGAGAAGACATGGCGCTGTCGCGATGTTCTACCGGGCCGGGTTCTTGAAGGAGAATGAGGATGGACTACCGGTGATGATGACGACGCGTTGGCGTTGGTTGGTGGCGGCGACTAGCGCATGTGGAGGGCTCGCGCTGGACGCTGTCGGGTTGCGTCGGGGAAACAGATAGGAAGATGGCGCACGCGATGCATGGTTTCCAAGGTTTTTTGATCTGGATCGGTTTGCTTTGGGTTGATGGGGTCATATGGTATCAGATCGTCAACGATTTTTCGTGTGGAAAATGGGTTAATAATAGGCTAGGGAATCAGGCACGGCACATGTAAGTCATCTTTTAGGGGCTGCCGTGGAGCAAATGAATTTGTCCAGGATTAGCGGGTGGGCCCCATCCCAATTGTATTAGAGTCTGGTTAATAGTATAGCCAGATGCTGTGAGCTATTGTCATGTCATCTATAGTTTATTTTATAGTTACTGATCTTTTATTCTTACAAGATGCCTAAAAACCCATGCTAGACCTGACTCTTAAATAAGAGCTCGTCTATTCTTTTTCTCCTCCAACTAAGCAAAAACTAGTCTATTTTTTATAGCCCCCTGATCCGGCCCTATTATACTTGCTCTTAGCGAGAGAAGATAATTCACCGAATGACTAATTAAAGAGTACTAGTTTCAAAGGCCACTCCCACCTTTCATGTTGCTACAAGTGACGTGTGTGTCATTTGTTGCAACATGTGAGTTTTTTCACACATTCGTTATTTTACAAAGTTTTATTTTATAAACCATGCAATTAAATCTTGAAACGATTTTATTGTCGGATTTCTCGCGTTGGGATCTTTAAAACTAGATCTTATGATGATAAATTTTAACGATTTTTTAAAAAAAAAGACAAAACCGTTCTTTTCATGAAAAAAAAAGAAAACATGTTTTTTTCTGTTTTTGAGTGCCTCTTGCGAGAAGCAAGACCGTGTCTCTTGCAAAAGAAAAAGAAAATATTTTTTTTCCATTTTTGAGAGGCACGTGGAGGCAAATCTATGTTTCCCGCGAAAAAAAACCGTGTCTTTCGATAAAGGAAAAAAAATGCATTTTTTCGTTTTCAAGAGGCACAACGAAAGCAAATCTGTGCCTCTCAGAGAAGCAAAACCTTGCCTTTCGAGGAAGAAAAGAAAAAGAAAATGCGTTTTTCCCGTTTTCAAAACCGTGCCTCCCAAGAAAGAAAAAAAATAAAAAAGTGTTTTTTCATGCATTTTTTATTTGATGTTTTTCGTCCAAAAGCTAAGAAACACCGGTGGAAAATCAAAACACCAAAACAATCAAGAAAAAACATTTAAAAACCAAAAATGTGTAAAAAAATCCGGAGAAAAAGCCTAGAGTACGGTACGTG
Source organism: Hordeum vulgare subsp. vulgare (assembly GCF_904849725.1). NCBI lineage: Eukaryota > Viridiplantae > Streptophyta > Magnoliopsida > Poales > Poaceae > Hordeum > Hordeum vulgare. Next base: position 560,953,355 of record NC_058522.1, on the reverse strand, counting down.
ACGGCGGGTGTGTATGCGCTAAGTGGCGATGCGTGAGAGTGACCCTCGGAAGGCTCCCGAAGGAGCGCTCCTCAGATAACGGGTGGTTACTTCTTGTCGCGGGCCTTGAGTCGTCACTTTTTGTGATGTTAGAACATCTTCAAAAGATGACGTAAATTTGAAGATGTGAAAATGGTTGTTTTATAATTTAGATCATGAAAAATGCGTTTTACATCTTCACAAAGATCTCAACTTCAACAGATGATGTATACCCAACTCCGATAGATGATGCAAATGTGAGATGTAAAACCGATCGACGGTTGGGCGGATGTATACGGCTGTTGTATAGGCGTACAAATTGAAATAAAAATATCCTATATTAAACTTAAAATTTTCACACGTCCATAATATCAAATTATTACATAATTCATTATATCCAATATCAAATGCAACACAAATACAACAAAGTTCTTGCACAATACAAGAAACACATAAATGAAACTAGGCGCTTCTTTCGCCATGCCATTTACACCACTCCTCCATCAAATCTATCCAAAGTTGATGTGTGTATTTGAGTCTCTAATTTCATTATACACCTCCATGAAACGTCTGATTCTTTCCTCTTTTTTCATTGGCATAATGCATACCTCGGGTGGATTGATTTGACCAAAGTACTCTACCTCGGGTAGATTCCGTCCGCAAGATAATACTCATAATTGCCTGTGCGATCATTTGCTTCTAAGGTCACTAGTGGAGCTTCTTCATTAGCTAACTTGGCCAAAATAAGTGATGAGTCAAGTACATTGATGTCATTGCAAGATCCAGACATATCAAAATATGAGTGCCAAGACCATGTTTCTTGATCGGCAATAGCCTCAAGAATGATGGTGGCATCCTTCCCGTGACCCTTAATTAAACTGTCCATGCCATACTTTTGGACAATTCTTTCACTTCCAATGCATGCAAACAACGGACCCTGGCATACGTGGGAAGCTACGAGAGTCTCTGAGAGTCCTGAGCATTGGCTACTCTTGTCTCAAGTACTGTTGACAAAACAATTCTATCATAGTCTTTGTAAATTGTTTGACATAGAAGATATAAGTGCTCTATGCCATCGCTAAATTGTCAGCAATGTAGTCTGCTGGAACACCATAGTCCATCATGTGCAAAGCGCAATGACCTTCTGCTCGGTGCTATGTCCAATCAACCTTGCTCAAGTCCTTGTCTATTGAAAGGATTGATGATGCTGCTTCATAGAAATGCAAATGTTAATGAACAAATGTTTGGACATCCTGAACCGACATCGGAAGTACCTTTGTTTCATAGAAAGATTCCAAAAGCACATTGATGCCGAAAGAATCTTCAAAACCGGTGGAGAGGCTATTCTGATTGAACGCTAGACAAATAACATGATTGAGGTAAACCTCTTGTGCACCTGAACTCGTTCTCTCCGGATGAACTCACAGCCAAACATGGAACCATCGTGCTTCGATTTATTCCTCTTGGCATCGTCACTAGCATAGCAATTTCCTCTTCTTCAGTCAATTCAAATTCCTCACCGAGCAAGGAATCGTCCACGAAGGTGGATCCCCATGAGCTCATCTACAATTTGGAAATCATCATCAAACTATACCTTCACACCCAATAAAGAACTCGTAGTTTGCATGTTTTTTACCTCGGGGGGGGGGGGAGATTTGCTCGAACATGTTCCGTGCAAGGTGGAAGAAATCGGTGAGCGCGGGTCGAGCAAGAAATGGGTGGCGGCTGGTGTGGGTGACTGCTCCGGACGGCTGCGATGCTGCAGGAGAACACTGCTCATGGTGACGTACCGCCGACGGGACCAATGAATATACCAGCGATGACTCCATGCGCGAATGGGTGGCGTCGCGCGGCTGCCCTAGATCCTGTTGTGGCTCGCAGGTAGCACAAGCAGCAGAGCCTGGGCGACCACGTCGTCGACGCCATTGTGACAGATAGAGCTCCGACGAATCTCCGAATCGGCCGCGAGGTAGGAGGCGGGCAAAATTAATCGGCGGTGCTGATGATGGCTTTATCGGCAAGGTAGGCGGCAGGGTCAGAGATGGACGGAGTCTAGTCCAGCATGTTGGGTGTGCTGAGACTTAGCGAAACCTTATTCAAATGACAAAACATATAAAGGAGAAAAAATTAAAATAAAATTTTAGATGGATCTCTGCATAAGATCTCATGAATATAACATTGGCTAAGACATTCGAGTGAGATTTACAATCTTAGCATTTTTAATGCAGAGTCTTTTTCTCGGGAGGGGAACATAGATTGTATTACTCAAGGATGATCATTATTCTTACAAAAATTGACAATTGTCATCTGTACCTAGAACTTGCAGACCAAATAGGGTAGTGTAGCACTTTCACAGAAGTATCCCAATAAGTAATCATCCCAACAAAGAGCGGAGGAGAGTATTTATGGAGGCGTTTCTGTCACACACAAGGCGTCAGAGTTCTTGTGTGGAGTACTGCTTGAGCTTCTACGATTACTGTTAATGTGGTTGGTAAATGATAGCTAAATATGATAGTAAAAAGAGGATTTAAAAGTGTCTACTAAATAACTAATGAAAGTAAATAACAAGAACGAAAAATGTAAATGGTGTTTACTACAATGAAGAGATTAGGTGCAAAGAGATTTCAGTTCATGGTAAGAATATATGAATTGTGTGAGTGCGACGATAATACGAGTTACCTTGTATTGTACTCATAGTATTTGATATAAACTTTTTTGCAAGGGATTCTCCCTAGAGTCATGAAACTCCTCCACGTGGGGTTACATTTCATTCTATGGTCCTACTTCTCCATTGCCACCGAGTTGCCGTTTCCACAATTAAGGCCATAAGACCTGAACCAATCATTAAGTTCAATGGATCACCGCTATCTCATACTTTCTTTGATTTTCATAGATATCTCCACCTGTCACGTCAGAGGTCATAGAGTTCCTAAACAATATGTGTTACTGTGTAGGTCTTGAGATCATATTGTTTGGGCCCTTAAATTGGACAACACACATATGGTTCACCACATCATAACAACATACTAAATTGATCATACTACTACAAATTCAAATGTCGACATATAGGATAGACACATATCAATACTACTTACCTACGTCTCCCACACCTAGGGGAATTACTCACACATCATAAGAGGGGAATTAATCACAACAAAGAGAAAAACCATGAAAACGATATCAATAATATTGAGGGGATCCACAATGAGATGAAATGGTGCTCAAATAGTCTTGATCTCAGCTGAGATGGAGTAGAGATCACAAGTTCCTATCCCTCTTACAATAATGAAGGAGGTGATGATGATGATGGAAATGAAAGGACTAAAAATTACGATGATCCTCACGAGTTCTTCAGATCCTCCCTTCTCATGTTCTAGATGGTGTGGTGGCGCCTAGGGTTCTCTTCTCCTCATGGTCCCTTCACTAAAGTTTCTTGTATAGAGGAGTAGGAGCTATGTGCACTCCAAACGACCGCTCAAACGAGCGCATGCGGTCGTATGGAAGGTCGTCTTTCACTCTGTTGCGCTTGTTGACAATGCTCTCTTCAAGAAAGTTGCTCCAACTGGCTTGATTCGCAACAATCTCCTTTGGTTTCTGTGACAGCCCGATGCCGACACCCCAGAAGATTCCCCCTTCTTTTCCGTTTCCGTCGTGTGGTTAGTTTTATTTGTTGCATCATCATGTAGTTTGCATCATGGCATCATGCATGGCATCGTGTCAATTGTGTTATTTGTCGGTGTTGCTTGTGAGTGCTTTATGAGTGTGGCGTTGTTCGTTGGCGTGATGAGAGTGGGTGCAACAGAGCCGCTTCAAACCCTGTTGCACCGTGGACCTAAAACCTTCTCTCCCCCTCTCTCCTCTTTATTTGTTTTTATGGTTTTGCTAAAGTTTAGTTTTAACCCCGTCAAAAGATTCATCTTCTTTTAAAAGATCCTTTTATTAAATGTGGGGGCAACCCTTGGGTTTTTTATGACGGGAAAATGGCGGGCATGTAGAACACGCGTCCACGTCATTGATACAGAGTGAATATATATATTTAAAGCGCATACAATGCATAAAATAAAATGAAGATCAAACATTGTAGGTACATATTTTCAGAACTCTTATATTTATATAAAAGATCTGTTAATTACATCTCCGTGGAGAGAACCCCTGATTAAGAATTCCAACATATCTATTACATGAGATTGCAACACATTCCTATTACAATATGCTACAAGAAAAATCCTCCTCGCGGTCGACATTAAACTCCGGCCTGGGAACTTGAAGTTTATCTCCGTAGATTATCTTCGACACCGTTATGTTTGATGGTTTGCCATATATCTCTTTATCTTTCAGGCATAGGATACATCCATGCATTTTTAATATTTAACGCTCATATCATGAAATTCATTTCAGAGAACCGCTGCTTGGAGCATAATTGTTGTTTCTATTTGGTTGATGGTTTATGCCATAGTTGTGTACTTGTTATATGGATGTTGTATGCCATGGAATTCGTATGAGATAACCCATGTCATAGCGTAACTTTATTATTTTATGGCTCATGCCACGAAATTCATATGGAAGAATCCATGCCATAAGATTTTTTTATATATTTTTTTATCAACTTGTGACTTATGCCATGGAATTCGTATGAAGGAACCCACGACGTAAGATACTATGTATTTTTTTATTTTATGACTTATGTCATGGAATTCATATGAAAAGAACCCATGACATAGCATAATTTGTATTTCCTTTGGTTTTATGACTTATGCCATGGAATTCATATGAGAAGAACCCATGACATAGCGTAATGGTGTATTGGCTCATGTCTTAGTCATTTAATGGCTCGCGTCATGGTATTCGTGAGAAAGAACCCATGCACGGAATGTATTTTCATGTCATGTAATTCAAATGTAAGGAACCCATGCGTAGAGCATTTTATGATTTTTTCCACACATAGCATGTCCACGTGAAGAAAGAAAAAAATATGTTCCTTGATCCGAACAAAAAGCCAAACCTAAGGACATGGTTTGGTAGATTTTATGTTCCTTGATCCGAACCGAACGGCCGAACCTAAGGACATGATTTGGTGGATTTTATGTTCCTTTATCCGAACCAAGCGGCCGAATCTAAGGACATGATTTAGTGAATTTTATGTTCCTTGATCCGAAACAAACGGCCGAACCTAAGGATATGATTTGGTGGATTTTATGTTCCTTGATCCGAACCAAGCGGCCGAACCGAAGGACATGATTTGGTGGATTTTATGTTCCTTGATCCGAACCAAACGGCCGAACCTAAGGATATGATTTGGTGGATTTTATGTTCCTTGATCCGAACCAAGCGGCTGAACCGAAGAACATGATTTAGTGGATTTTATGTTCCTTGATCCGAACCAAGCGGCCGAAACTAAGGACAATATTTCATATGTGAGAAGAGAGAGTTCCTTGATCCGAACCAAGCGGCCGAAACTAAGGACAATATTTCATATGTGAGAAGAGAAAGCTCCTTGATCCGAACCAAGCGATCGAAACTAAGGAGATTAGACCATCATCATATCTCACCTTCTCACCTGTGCAAGTAAAACGCTGGCCTCCCTGCTTCTTCTTCTTTGTGTGTGTATCTGTATATGCGTGTGTTGCTAATAGTAGTAGGAGGAGATGGAAGGGAGAGATGAATGGATGCGAGAGCAAAAATGGATCCAACCTCATGCACCCTGGGCGAGCGTGTATTTATAAGGGGCAGCAGCGGAGCGCTGTGGCCTGTGGCTGGTTGCCTGCGCGTGCCCACGTCCAGTGATCGTGGGATCGTGTGATGAAGGGAGTGGGGCTGCTCCTTTCTTTCTTTCTTTCTTTCTTTCTATTTCTTTATTGCTAATCAATCGGCAACTTCTAATTAGTCTGGGATTAGGCCACGCTCTCTCAGCATCTGGATCTCCACACTAACATTGCATACGTGAGTGACTGATGGATGAGACTATGCATGCTCATGTACGTAGCCAACTTATTTGAATGAGCTAAGCCTTATTAGTTGGAATGGCTAACCAAGTCTTGTTTCCTTCATATGAGAAGATATTCTTTCTATTAGTATTATACGCCAATATTTTGATAATGGTCCAACACATTTTAATTTAAGTATGTCATCATATCAGACATTTTTTTCTTTTACATGGGTAGTGTGACATTTCATGAACAGTGCCGGCATATGTGCCCATTTAGTGTGTAATCCAATACTTTAGTAATATTAATGATGCCTATGATAATTTGAATTTGTGTCAATCTTAGATTTCCGTCATCGGTGACACATATGTGTGTATGCTCATATTTTATAATTTCTTGACACTTTTCAGTATCCTCGGCAATATATCATATGCCTAGTTTTTGCACGGTTGATTACATATTCCTTTGAATTTCTCATTTTCGTCGTAAACGGATTTTGGCCGATTTGCATTTATATTTTATGTGTTTTATTTTATCTTGGTCAAAATCCACGTCAACAGTTTTTCTCTTATTTCTCCTCTTGTTTTATTTTAAAACCGTCTTATTTTTCTTTTCTCCTTTAAAGAGCTTTTATTTCATTCTTTAAATAAAAGAGGTTTTTTTTATTCTCTTGTCAAAAGGGGTTTAGATTTTTATTCTTTTGTGAAAGGGTTTTATTTTTATTTTCTTGTTAAAAGGGGGTTTATTTAATTCTTAAGGTAAAGGTTTCATCTTTATTTGTTTTAAAAGCCCAATCTATTTTTAAAATTGGGGTTTATTTTTAAAAGAGTGAAAGACATTTTTTTTAATTTTGTTAAAAACATTTTTTTTGTTTCTTTTGTCTTGTTCTCTGTTTTTTTATAAAAAAAGGAAAAGAACCCCAAAGAGGGAGAGGCCCAGCCGGCCAAGGCCCAGCTGAAACCCCCCTTCAACCCTAGCGTCCAGCCCGTTTCCCCTCGTCCCCTGTGCTGCGCCGTCATCTCCCTGCCCTCTCGATCCCGTCCCCTTCCCCCAGTGCCTCCTTTCGCCCGCCGTGGCTCCTCCCTCCCCTTGCCGCGCCGACCTCGCCATGGCCTCGCCTCGCCCCTCGCGCACCCCTCTGGCGCCCCGCGCCGCGCCGCCTCACAGCTCCCCTGCGCGCCGTCAGCCCGTGCCCCGCCGTCCCCGTGCTCGCCATGGCCGCCGTTCCCCTGCCGATTTGCTGCTGCCGTGAATGTTGCTGCTACGCTAAGCTGTTGCGTTGCGTGCTGCCGAAGCTGCTGGTTCCTGCTGCTGCCTGCTAGTGCTGATGCATAGGCTTGCCTGCGTGAGGTTGTTGTCCCGTTTTGCGTTGCTTGTCCGCTGTGCTGGCTGCAGACAGTTGTTGTTGCTGTTGCCTGCATGCCGCTGCTGCTCTTGCTGCCTGTGTGCCTGTTCCTGTTGCTGTTGATAGCTGCAGCTGTTATGTTTGCCCGATGCTTGCTTGCTTTGCTGTTGCGGGCTACTGCTTGGAGATGCTCATGCTGGTGCTTGCTGCTGGCCGAGCTTGCTAGCTTTGCTTTGCTGCTTGCCTACAGATGATGTTGCCGTTGCTTGCTAGTAGCTGTTGTCGAGTTTAGTGTTTGCTGCTAGGTGTAGTTGCTAGTTGCTAGGCTTGCTGATAGATGCTAGGCTTGGTTGCTGTGCTGCTTGCCGTTGTCTGCCGGCGCCGATGCATTTGCTGTGGTGCCACATGCGTCGCCGCGTGCGCCGTTCCCCTCAGCCGAGGAACCGACAAGATCACCATGCACCACGTCGTCCTCGACGGCCTCTTCAGAAACGTGTTTGACTCCCGACGCCGAAGATCATCTACCGACGCAAGAGAACGACTACCGTCGACGAGACCGTGTACGACTACTTCCACGACGACCGTTGGTCCGCTACGACCCGAACCGCTTCGAATAGCACGCTTCAAAGGTATACCGATGAGACGTGTCGTGTAACGAATGCTTGTGTTGTATGGGATGAAAGTATGTTTTGCGTCGTATGTTGCCGTAGCACGTTGTATCACTTTTGTTGTGCCCCGACACATGGGAACCCGATATACGGGATCACCCCATTCTTTATTTACCGTTCCGCACATGCTCCCTATTCGTTGGCTCCGATACCCCGTTGAGTTATCGGGATAGGAACGTTGTCGTGGCATCGTTTTTGTTTTGCCGCCCTCTCGCTCGCCGTGGCGACATATGCTTCTTTCCCTTCTTGCCGTGTTGTTGTAACTCGCATGCATGATGCATTCATGGCATATATCTTGTGTTGCATGTTCTTGTGCCGTAGCTCCGATCTATGCTCCGCGTGTTAACCGACTAGGATGTCAGGTAGAATCACTCGCTTCACCCTTGCCATGTTAACAACATTTAATATTGCGTGTTAAATTAACGGGAGTGAACTAAGAATTAATCGTGGAGTTTCGTCGATATGTAACTCGTTGCATATCGAGCTTCACTTAATGTGTAGAGTTTGCGTGAGGTGAATTGCCATGCCATCCCATGCATTTTGAACTAATCATGCATCATATTAGGTTGTGCATCATGTTGTGCATCGTGGGGTGAATACCGTGTGTTGATGCTTGTTTCTGGTTTGCTCCGTCTAGATAGAGTTCCGCAAGCGTGTCGGGATGTGAGGACCGTTCGACTACGTTGGTTCATCGACTTCACGGAGTTGTTCTTCTTCCAAGCGGGATCTCAGGCAAGATGACCATTTCCCCAGATACCATTACTATCATTGCCATGCTAGTTTTATCGCTTCTATCGATTATGTCTCGTTGCCTACCACATGTTAAATATCATCCTCTCAACAATGCCATGATTACCTTCAACCTGTTCGACCTAGCAAACCACTGATTAGCTATGTTACCGCTTGCCTAACCATGTTGTTAACGTTGCTAGTTGTAGGTGTAGTTGCTTCCATGTGATAACATGGGTTCCTTGTTATATCACCATATTTAAATGCTATTTAATTTAATGCACCTATATACTTGGTAAAAGGTGGAAGGCTCGGCCTTTCTAGCCTAGTGTTTTGTTCCACCTTTGCCCCCTTAGTTTCGGCTACCGGTGTTATGTTCCATAAATGAGCGCTCCTAACACGATCGGGGTTGTTATGGGGACCCCCTTGATAATTCGTTTTAGATTAAAGCTGGACTGGCAAGGCCCAACTTTGGTACTACATTTGCCTAATAACTAATGAACTGCATAGGGAGTAATTAACCCGAGGATAATTTAATCAACCCCCGGGCCAGTGCTCGTCATGAGTGTTGGCCCCACCCGAGCGATGTTCGGCGCCCCTCTGGTCACCCGGAGGTTTAGCGATCCCGACGTCTAGCTCATCCGCCGTGTCCTGAGAACGAGGTACGCGACTCCTATCGGGCTCGTCGACACGTCGGGCGGCCTTGCTGGATTGGTTTTACCTTTGACAGAATATCTTGTGCATCGGGATTCTGGTGATGCTTTGGGTAATCTCAGAGTTGAGGTTTTCCACCAGGGAATCCGACGAGATCGTGAGCTTCGTGATTGAGGATTTCTATGCGACTTGTGGTAATTTGTGATGGACTAGTTGGAGCACCCCTGCAGGGTTAAATATTTTCGGAAAGCCGTGCCCGCGGTTATGTGGCAACGTGGAAACTTTGTTTAACACTGGTTCTAGATAACTTGAAGTTAGCTTAATTAAAATATGCCAACTGTGTGCGTAACCGTGTCTGTCTCTTTCGTGAGTTCCTTCTCCGATCAAGGACACGGTGGGGTTATGTCTGACGTAGGTAGGTGTTCAGGATCATTCATTTGATCATCTGTAGTTCACGTCCGCTATGCGTAGATCTTCTCCCTTTTACTTCTTGTACTCGTAAGTTAGCCACCAAATATATGCTTAGCCGCTGCTGCAACCTCACCACTTAACCTTGCCTCACCTATTAAGCTTTGCTAGTCTTGATACCTTTGGAAATGAGATTGCTGAGTCCCCTGTGGCTCACAGATTACTACAACACCAGTTGCAGGTACAGGTAAAGGTTACTTGACGCGAGCGCGTTGATTGTTCATTTGGAGTTGCTTCTTCTTCTTCTTCTTCATCGATCTAGGATGGGTTCCAGGCCGGCAGCCTGGGATAGCAAGGATGGACGTCGTTCTTATTTTTCTCGTTTGTTTTCGTCCGTAGTCAGACCCTGCTCTTACTCTTGATGATTATGTAATGTACTGATGTGACTCTGATGTAGCTTGTGGCGAGTGTAAGCCAATTCTATTATATATCTCTTCTTTTCAGTACATGTACTTGTAACGATATCCATTCTTTCGACACGACGAGATGCGCTTGTATCCCTGACGAGGCCTTCGTGCCAAATTGAGGATAGGGTCGCATCTTGGGCGTGACAGTTTCCTTCCAAATATGATATTTCCTGCCATCCAAAGGACAACGTAGATTTTCCTCTCTTTTGTTGGATTAGCATTAGAAATATTCAAGGAGTAATAAAAATCCGATGAAACCAAATGGAAATCACTATGAAAAACACTGCAAATTCTCGAGCCATTAACTCTCCCAAGCTTAAGATTTGCTTGTCGTCGAGCAAACAAGAAATCAAGAGAGTGAAAAAAGCTTGGTTGAATGGAAAGAACGTTACCGGCTCGAGAAAATACATATCAAGATAGTGAAAAAAATGATGGATTAATTACTGCCTTTTGTATTACCATTTACAGAAAGAAAAATGAACTAGAACTAAAAAAAATACCATATTCGACTTCGTTGGATGGATTGACAAGACTAAAGGAGAACATGCATGTGACATACATAATCAAAATCACGGGAGACCGAAATTAAAATTTGTGCCAGTCGACCACATATAATAAAAAAATTACCCATATATTTAGCATTTTAAATAATATGCAAGAATACGCATATAACATCACAAATTTCACAGAATTAAGTTTTTTAAGCAGGAATGTATTAGTGGCATTGATGTTAGCCTTAAAAAATAATTTAAAAACACAAAACATAATCAAAATAACAAATGTTTTCTAAAAAAATGAATTACTGGAATTGGTATTACCGTTTCATAAAAAAGAAAACGAGATAGAAACTAAAACAAAATGAAAATAATGTGGTTTTCTATGAAAAAATGAATTGGTGACATTGGTGTTACCCTTTCAAAATAAAGAAAATAAACAAACTATACAAATAAAAATAATGAAGTTTTCTAAGGAAGAATAAAGTAAGGGCATTGGTACCACCCTTTCAAAAGAAACAAATGGTAAAAATAACCAAAACAAAACAAATATAATCAAGTTGTTAAGGAAGATTAGGTTAGTGGCATTTATATTACCCTTAAATGGGAAATAAATGATATTAAAAACTAAAATAAATATTGAGACAATTTGGACACAATTTACACATAAATTGTGCTGTTATAATATACAAGAATAAACAAGTAATAATGGATTTATTTGCAAGAAAATGGGTTTCTAAATAAAGGATGAATTTGTTGCATTGGTATTTGATCCATGGTGTCTCTACTTCTTCCAATCAAAATAATGTATTAGTGGTATCGGTATTAGCGTTTAAGAAGAAACAAAAGTAAAAAATAGTAACAAAAAATGTACAGAGTTTGCATAGCAATTACGTTTTTTATCATATGCAAGAATAAGCACAAATAGTTAAAGTTTGCCTAAAAAAGTAGTTTTCTAAGTAGGATTGAATTAGTGGTATTGGTATTACCCTTAAAAAGAAAGAAAATGAAATAAAAATTAAAGAAAATTAAAATAATTAGGTTTTCTAAGAAAGAATTAATTCATTGGTTTTCTTTGAAGAGGAAATGTACACAAAAAAGTAAAACAAATATTGATTTTTTTGCAGACATTTTACACAGAAGTTGCGCACTTTTATAGTTTGCAAAAATAAGAATATAATAGTGTAATTTTCAAAAAAAGAAAGTCTCCTAAAAAAATGAAGTTGTGGCATTGGTATTATCATTAAAGAATAAATAAAATAAAACTAAACTAAAAATATCAAAATATCAAAGTTTCCAGGAAAACCCACCACGACATTTTTATAAAAAAGCCCCTGTAAATTTTGTTATTCAACCCGCGCTCCATCATTTATCTGCAACGCAAAAGGAAAAATGATTCGCTGTAAAAATTATATCCGTACGCATCGCCTCCTTCCGTCGACCTTGGGCCACCCTGGCCTGTGCCCAACCCGCCGCCACACCACTCACCGCGGCGGCCGACCTCAACCGCCACCGTTGCCGATCTCAACCCACCCGCCTCCGCGGCTGTACCTCTCCCCGCTCACTGCCCCCGTTGCGGCGCTCGAGCGCATCGCGTCGACCCTGGTCCACCCTGGCCTGTGCCCAGGCCGCTGCCACACCACTCGCCGCCGCGGCCGACCTCAACCACCACTGCTGTCGATCTCAACCCGCCCGCCTCCGCGGTCGTACCTCTGCCCGCTTGCTGCCCCTGTTTCGGCGCTTGAGCACAGCTTCTGGATCAAATCAACGCGACAGGTACAACGACTTGGATGATGCGTCTGCTCGATGCAGAACGGCGGCGGCGCGCGGATAAGGCATGACGGAGCGAAGTACTTGCAGGTGGAGGCGGACCTCCATGGCTCACACGGGGAACTCTGAGGTTATGGCGCGGCAACAGCGACTCCTTATGACCAGATAGAGGCGCCTAACCCTTGCTCCCCTCATCGTATCCCCTCCCCCGGCAGGAATTCATCATCTGGTGAGATCCCCTCCCCATGCCTCCAACCGTGTGCCAAGCACCGGCAATAAATTTTGTTTTGTGAGAATTTGTTTGCTGATGAATGAATGTATTGAATGTAAGATTGCATTGTTGTAGAGAGAGAGAATGAAACACCACCTTCAGTTTGTCATCTTATCCCACATTCTCTACCCCATGAGTGAAATAAGATAACAGTGCCTTGATCAATTCATGTAGCCTCTTTGTTTTGCTTTGCTTGTCCTGCTCAATTTTCTCATCATGGTAGAATTAACAATGGATGGGTTGATTTCTCAACAAAATAGGATAGGACTGACTACATTAGTTAGTTAGCTTATTATTTTAATAAATCAAAATGATTATAAAAGATTAAAAGCGTGTGGTATTTTTTTCTACGTTGCAACGCACACCCCTTTTGCTAGTATAGCTAAAGTGAAAGAAAAAATAAGGACGAACGTTTAGGAACAGGGTTGGATGGTCAGCCTTTTTCCGCCGGCGTTACATGTTTTGTTCTGGAGGTCCGCGTCGGAGAAGGGCTGACCTCTGCTCTCTAGTTTTGCAGGTCTTACTCGACTAATTCGGATGGTAATTGATCCTTTTTGTGTGTGTGTGTTGTGTTGTACGAGTACTAAATTGATGAACATTTTGAATTGTCACTGGGGTGACAAGACCGTGTACATCCCATGACCGGCAAACACCAAGCCGGAGAGCAAGAAAAAGTAGTCCACCGCGCGCGCCCACGTGCTCGCCGTCGGCCCCACGACGCGGAGGTGGAAGAGCGCCGGCAGCACGAAGGAGAGCAGCGCGCACACCGTGCTCCCCACGAACGCCGCGAACTCCCCGAACGCCGGCACGAAGCACGCTATCGCGGCCAGCGCCGCCACCACCGCCACGCGGCTCAGGTGCAGCGCCGCCCGCTCCACGAAGCCGCCGCGCCTCCGCGCCCACCCGCCCGGCGCCAGCAGCCGCGACTCCACGATCTCGTGGATCGGGTGCATCATCACCGCAAACGTGAGCGCCAGCGCGACGCACAGCACCACCTTGACGGCGGCGGTGGACCAGTTGTTCGGGAGGTTGAGGGTGACGATGTCTCGGGTGGCGTCGCCGTAGGCCAGGTAGCCGCAGACGCCGAAGCCGACGTACACAACCGTGACCCCGGCGATGGCTTGGAGGAGCACCGACCTGAACTTGGCTCTGTTCGACATGGACGCCTCCAGCGCCAGCGTGAGGCAGAACCCCTCGAAGCAGAACACGGCGACGCCGCAGGCGAACGGGACGCCCCATAGCCCCGCGAACGCGCTCCGATCGGCGAACGGCCGCCCGCGCTCCACCAGGAGCTCGACGTCCTCCTTGACCACGGCAGCCACGGCCAGCACGGTGCAGGCGTCGGCGAGTATGCTGAAGGGCGCGAGCGCGGAGAGGGAGTGGACGAAGGAGAGCGCAACCTCGGCCGGCAGCAGGAACGCCAGCACGACTGTGGCCGGCGAGAGCGCGGGGAGCACGGAGCTGATGTTCTGGCCGATGAAGACGAGGTACGCCACGGTGCCGCCGGTCTGGCAGAGGACGATGATGGCCTCCGTGAAGTGCCTGCCGACGGGGCCGAAGCATCGCTCCCCCAGGTCCCCGTAGGTGTAGTTGCCGCCATCGCCATGGCGGCGCTGCTCATCTCCGAGCCCGTCCTCCTCTGTTTCTTGCTCCCGCAGCTTGTCCCTGCAATCCAGCTTCAGACCGAACAGCAGCTAAAGTCAAGAGCGAGTCACAGTACAGAATCGATCGAGCAAACTAAGCTGAACATTTAGGCACAGTACAGAATCTAGATCGATTGAAGCTGATTGAATCCTAAGAAATCCACCCAGGTAGTGATGCTCAAAGTCAAACAGGGGGAGTGGAGGAGTGTGTACTGACGAGGAGGAGCATGCAGTAGAATGTAGCGGCACCGGCACCAGCGACACCGAGGGCGCCGGCGAGCCAGCCGGCGGTGCGGAAGGCGAAGGGCAGGCCGAGCACGCCGGTGCCGACGATGGACACGACGATGTTCCCCAGCGTCTGCGCGGGCGTCGCGCCCCTCCCCTCCAGCAGCGGCACCTTCACTTCCGGCGCCATGGAGGGATGGATGGTCCGACAGACAGACTAACAGCGAGCCAATCCCCGTGCTGCAGCTCAAGATCAATCAAGCTGACGGCCACGCCACGTCGTGATTGGACATGGTGCTCTCGCGATGATTCTGCCGGGTTCTTGGAGGAGGATGAGGATGGATGACCGGTGATGGTGATGACGCGACGGTAGGTGGCGGCGACTGGCGCGTGTGGGCGGTTCGCGCTGGACGCTGTCGGGCTGCGTCGGCAAAATGAGTAGAAAAAGAAAAATGGCGCACGCGGCTCAAGATTTCCAGTGTTTCTTGTTTGGATTGGTCTGATTGGGCAGGAGGATCATATCGTATCAGATCGTCAATGATTTTCCCGGTGGAAAATGGATTATTAATAGGCCGGGGAATTTTCTATAAGAAAATAATAGGCTAGGGAATCTCGCACGGCACACTTCCCTGTGTCATCCAGAAAAACGAACCGAGCCTAACCTACCCACTTGATTTACGTTTTCGACTTTGGTACTGATACTCGTATTAATCTGAACTAGCAAAAGGGTCCATGCGTTGCAACGGGAAAAAGAAATACCACACGCTCTTAATTTATAAAAAATGATCCATAATCTAAGAATTTGTAGTTACGACACAAATAAAGATGGTCTTATCCTAAAAAATGCAGTTCAAAATTTCACTGATCTTCTATTTTAACACGGCTTGCATGTAGATTTAATACGTACAAAGAATCAGTCAAGTGACCTTCAGTTTCATCTCTAATCCTGATTTTGTTGACGTGTTCATCCCCAACCCGGATGAGTACCGGTATGAAAAAAAGACGAATAATGACTTATTTATTAAGATTGCACCCTAGATAGTATTTTTATTAAACGTTTAACAGATAAAATAATATCATATTTAAATTCTACATATTTTTCTAATCAAATTCCATACATAATATGTTAAATTTGGAGTTACGGTTTAAAAGATATGAGTATTTTAAAAAACATTTAATATATACTACGAGTTTAATGTCATAAACAGTAAGGACTTTTTTGTAAAATCACCTCGGTGGGTTTTCTGACGGAAGCAATAGCCTCTTTATTATTAGGTAAAGATTTATTTTAGAATTTTAGTGCTGTTTTTTTTTTGAGATGAATTTTAGTGCTATTTTCTTTTGAAGATGAATTTTAGTGCTATTTGTTCATATGTAGATGATGACAATTCGGAGGTGCTTATAGGAGTAAGTTGAACATTTCTGTGTTCATACATATGGGTGTACGTGAGTCGTATTTATTGTGTCTAAAAGTTTAAGATCACTAGAACTTCTTTTCACTAATTGACATGACTCCATTGAGGGCCTCTTTGATTCAAAGAAGTTTTACTAGAATTTTTAAGAATTCTATCTTTATAATCTATAGTTATGTTCTATGTAAGTTTGTTTGATTCTTGCGATTATAATCTATAGTTTTCTTTTCCTTCTTAGGATCCTTTTGTGCTAGTTTCACGGACAATTTTCAGCTACATGTGAAGAATTCCACTCCCTCCGTTTTACAATTATTATTATCATGGTCCATGACAATAATTATAAAATGGAGGGAACATGTTTTTCCTCAAGACAATAAACACCCAAACTAATCCTATTGTATTAAGGATGATTCTGTTGGAATGCGCCCACGTCAAGCCACGGCTGAACCATCAGCCCAAGTCTTCAGGCACCCAAACGGCCACTACACATCGTGTTTATCCTCTCCTAGAGATTAGGCACTACTGGCTCATGCCGTTGTAACTCCCCACGATCTCCCTGCTCCTCTCTCTCTGTAACATGTATATATACTCCACTGAGTGATGAATATAGCAGGGCGTGAGTTATACAGCTCAACTTGGTATCAGACGCGAGCCTCTTCGATCCTCCTTCCACCTTCTGCTTCCGCCATGAATCGCCTCCTTCGTCGTTCGCGCTCGGCCGATCTCGACTCACCAGCCTCTGACGGCCGCCCCTTCGCTGCTGTTCCCGTCGCCGTCGCTGCCACGCCCGTCGCCACTCGCGTGGCCGCCGCCGCGTCTGCCGTGCTCCCCACAGCTCGACTCGCACCTGCTGTCGTCCAGGGGAAGGCGCCTGTCCCCGAGGGTGCCAATGCGCCCTCCTCGACTGCACCCGCCGTCCACCTCACGCCGCCACCTGTAGCGGGCATTCTCCGGACCGCCGGGAGCTTCCCCGTCCCGCACGTCGACCTCGGGGTCCCAAACGGCGACCTCGTCCCGCATGTCGGCTCCTCCGATGCCGGCCCTTCTTCCGTCAATGGACTACCGTCGTCCATCACACACTACTTCAACTCCAAGCTGGCGCTTGAATCCGGTAACTATTCTAAATGGCGCCACATCTTTTACATGGTCTTGTGCAAGTACAACGTCCAGCACCACCTTGCCATCGCCGCCATGCCACTCGAGCAGAGTGCCGTCTGGCGCAATGACGACCTGACCATGGTGCTCTGGATGCACGGCGTCGTCGCCGAGGAGCTCATGGACGTCGTCGCATCCCCAACAAGCACCGCCTACGACGTCTGGACGTAGCTCCATATCTTCTTCATGGACAACCAGCCAGGGCGCGCCGTCATCCTCGGCGCCGAGTTCCGCAACCTCGTTCAAGGCGACCTCACCGTCACCGAGTACAGCTGGCGGCTCAAGTCGCTCGCCGACGCACTCGAGGATGTCAGCGAACACATCTCCGACCAGTCGCTCACTCTGCAGCTCATCCGCGGCCTCAACCAAAAGTTTCATGTGATGGCGACACTCCTACCTCTGCAGTCGCCGTTTCCTTCCTTCGTACAGGCACGATCTCGGCTGCTCATGGAGGAAATCTCGGCTAACGAGCGGGCCCGCCTGGATGGTCGTCCCGAAGCCACCGCTACCGCGCTCACCATCGGGCAGGGCGGCCCCGACCGTGGCGCCTCCGCCCCTGACCGCGGCGGCTCCTCCTTTGACCGCGGCACCAACACGCGGGGCAGGGGCCCTGCCTCCTCCTCTCCCACCGGCGACAAGGGGGCGCGTGGACGTGGCCGCGGCCGTGGCCGTGGCCGCGGCGCCCAACCCTCTTGTGCTGCTCCGACTGGACGCGGAGCGCCTCCTCCAGCCCACGGCATGCAGCTGCCCACAGGCTACTTCACGCCTTACGGCACCCTACCCCCCGGCCTCCCACCGCCTCGTGCGCCTTGGGCTGCACCCAACGCCGTCGGCGTCCTCGGGCCGCGCCCACCACCACCACACCAGGCATACCCGGTGGCTGCCGCGTCATCGTCCAGCGGGCCGACATGGGAGCAGTACCATCAGCTGTACGCTGCCCTTCAGAACCTCTCCGTGCAGCACCAGCAGGCCGGCGGCGCCTCAGACTGGTTCCTTGACACAGGCGCGACTTCGCACGTTGCAGGTAACACGAGCTCACTCACCTCGTATGATTCTCCATCTGCGCGTCATTCTTCTGGCATACTCGTCGGTGACGGGTCTCGCATCGCCATTACTGCTGTCGGCTCCACCTCTCTCTCAAATTTCTCTCTTAATGATGTTCTTATCTCTCCCACAATTATTAAGAACTTAATCTCTGTTCGTCGTTTCACCATCGATAATTTTTGTTCTGTCGAGTTTGATCCCTTCGGTTTTTCTGTGAAGGACCTAGCCACGGGGAGGATACTCCTGAGATCCAATAGCCACGGAGAGCTCTATCCCTTCTTCAACAACTCCAGCGTTCAGGCATCGCTCTCCGTCGTCACCAATGGCCTCTGGCATCAACGTTTAGGGCATGCTAGCAATAAATCTGTCTCTATATTAGCTCGTCACTTCCTTCCAACTTGTAATAAAAACCAGCCTAGTTCCTGTGTCTGCACCGCATGTAACTTAGGCAAGCAGCCTCGGCTGCCCTTTTCACATTCTGTATCCAAGACTAGTGCTCCCTTTCAGTTGGTACATTGTGATTTATGGACCTCCCCCGTACTTAGCTTCTCTGGATTTCAGTACTACCTGTCATTCTCGATGATTATTCGCATTACTCGTGGACATTCCCATTGCGCAACAAGTCCAACACCGTCGACACCATCTCGCGCTTCTTCACTTACATGCTCACGCAATTTCAGGTTCCCATCCAGTGCATGCAATGCGACAACGGTGGTGAATTCCTCACTTCTTCCTTGCGTGATCTCTTCTCTCGCCACGGTACATCCTTCCGTCTCTCCTGCCCTCACACCTCCCCCCAAAACGGAAAGGCTGAATGCCTCATCCGCACCACCAACGATATACTACGAGTCCTTCTCATACACGCCAACCTCCCACCTCCCTTTTGGGTCGAGGCCTTACACACCGCCACCTACATCTTAAACCGACGCCCATCTTCAGCGATCAACTTCGCCACACCTTTCTTCCTCCTCCTCGGACGTCATCCCACGTACGATCACATGCGTGTGTTTGGATGCCTCTGTTTCCCTAACACCATTGCCACGAGTCCTCACAAACTCGCGCCGCGCTCAACTCGGTGTGTTTTTCTGGGCTATCCTCTAGAGCACAAAGGATACCGGTGCCTGGACTTGTCCGCCCGCAAAGTCATCATCTCTAGACGCGTCACATTTGATGAAACAAGATTTCCCTACTGCCCACCCAGCACTTCTCCAGCCACAGACAAACCCGGCACTCCGGTACTCCCTGATCTACAGGCGTCTTTCCCGCAGCATGCCCACCTGCGAGCGTTATCTCCTCCGGGGTTTGCGCCCGCCGCCACGCCGGCTAGCTCGCTCGCTGAGCCGGCTCGTTCATCCACCACACGCACGCCACCCAGCTCTCCTCGTGTCTCTGCTAATTCTCCTGCACCATCCACTCCCTCACATGCATGTAGTTCCCATGCACGTAGCAGCACCAGCCGCTCCCCTAATGATGTTTCCCATGCACCTTACCATTCCCCCCATGCATCCAGTCCATGTGCGCCACGTGCCCCGCCCCTATCACTGCGCGCCCATGCATGTGACCATCACCATGCACGTAACGTACCCCGACCCTCCGCTATTGCTGGTTCTCCTGCACCCTCCCATACCCCTGATCGTCCCCATGCATCGAGTCCCAGCGCGCCGCATGCCCCGCCTTTACCACCGCGCGCCATACCGGTGGTTCCACCCACAAACGCGCATCGCATGCAGACCCGGAGCAAAACCGGTTTTTCTCAGCCTAAAACTCTTCATGTCGCTGCTTCTGCCATCAGTCCACTCCCTTCCTCCTACCGCGTTGCCCTGCGAGATCCCAACTGGCACGCTGCAATGCTAGAGGAATATAATGCACCGATGCAGAATGATACTTGGTGTCTAGTGTCTCGTCCTGCAGGTACAAATGTTGTCACGGGCAAGTGGATTTTTCGGCACAAGTTTCATCCGGATGGTACCCTCGCCCGGTACAAAGCACGGTGGGTGCTTCGAGGCTTCACCCAGCAGGCCGGCGTTGACTACGCCGAAATATTCAGCCCCGTCGTCAAGCCGGCCACCATCAGGACCTTCTTGAGCATCGCCGTCGGTAGGGCGTGGCCCATTCACCAGTTGGACGTGAAGAATGCGTTTCTTCACGGTCACCTCGCCAAGACCGTCTACAGTCAGCAGCCGTCCGGCTTCGTCGACGCTGCCTCGCCCTCGCATGTGTGCCGGCTGAACCGTTCTCTATACGGTCTCAAGCAGGCGCCTCGCGCGTGGTTCACTCGCTTCACCACCTACCTGCGAACACTTGGCTTCGTCGCGTCGCGGGCGGACTCTTCGCTCTTCGTCCTACGCCGCGGTGATCAGCTGGCCTATCTTCTTCTGTACGTCGACGATATCATCCTCACCGCCAGCTCCACCGCCGTTCTCGACTCCGTCATCCAGGCTCTTCATCGCGAGTTCTCGATGAGTGACCTCGGCACGCTCCATCACTTTCTCGGCATCAACGTCACCACCATCGCGCACGGGTTGTTCCTCTCCCAGGAACAATACGCCCTGGAGATACTCGACCGTGCGGGCATGCTTAACTGCAAGCCCATCTCCACTCCGGTCGACACATTGGCCAAGCTCTCCGCCGACACCGGGCCACTCTTCCACGACCCGTCGCTCTACCGCAGTTTGGCTGGTTCTCTACAGTACATCACACTGACGCGCCCCGGGCTCTCCTACGCCGTCCAGCAGTGTTGCATGTTCATGCATGCGCCTCGCGATTGCCACTTCCAGCTTGTGAAGCGCATCCTTCGCTACCTGCGCGGCACCACTCACCTTGGGTTGCAGATTCATCGCGGAACCGACACCGAGCTTGTCGCCTACTCCGACGCCGACTGGGCCGGTTGCCCTGACACACGGAAGTCCACCTCGGGCTACTGTGTCTTCCTCGGCCCCAACCTGCTCTCGTGGTCGTCGAAGCGTCAGAACACCGTCTCGCGGTCGAGCGCCGAAGCAGAGTATCGGGCGGTCGCCAACGCCGTCGCTGAGTGTGTTTGGCTCCGCCAGCTCCTCGGTGAACTCCATTCGCTGCCCTCACGCTCCACGGTGGTCTATTGCGATAACATCAGTGCTGTCTACCTATCGAGCAACCCGGTGCAACATCAACGTACGAAGCACATCGAGATTGATCTTCACTTCGTCCGCGAGCGTGTGGCTCTCGGTGAGATACGCGTCCTACATGTACCCACGAGCTCGCAGTTCGCCGACGTCTTCACCAAGGGTCTGCCATCGGGCGTCTTCCTTGACTTCCGCTCCAGTCTCAACGTCGCCGAGCCCCATGTTTCGACTGCAGGGGGGTGTTGGAATGCGCTCACGTCAAGCCACGGCTGAACCATCAGCCCAAGTCTTCAGGCACACAAACGGCCACTACACATCGTGTTTATCCTCTCCTAGAGATTTGGCACTACTGACTCATGCCGTTGTAACTCCCCACGATCTCCCTGCTCCTCTCTCTCTGTAACATGTATATATACTCCACTGAGTGATGAATATAGCAGGGCGTGAGTTATACAGCTCAACTGATTCATTGTGTTTTTTCTATGGATTTACAAATCCTGCGAATTAGAGAGGCCTTAACTAAGATCAATCGTATGCAACACAAGGTTGGACACACAATGGCTGCCATTGAACGTGGAGAACAAATGACGGATCGTTGGTTTGCAAATGTTTATCAACAAATTAACATTGTCATTATGAATGGTTGTAGCTCCCCCTCTCTCCCAACCCTAGCCGCCTCTCCCTCCCTCCCAACCCTAGCTGCCTCCCCTACACCTCCCTTCCTCGCCGCCGCCTGAGGCAGCCGCCGGGCAAGTTCGGGGCGTCAAGGATGGTGGCGGCGGGGCCTAGGCTGCCCTGCCTCTATGTTGGGAGCCCTGGCTCTGGAGCGGCGACTCCATTGGCGAGGCACGACAGGCTAGCAGCCGTGCGGGCGGTGGATCTGACGTCTCGGCCGCACGCGCGGCGGGATCCGGTGGTCTTTGGCGTCCGACGGCGGCTTTTGCGGTGGCCGGTGCACGCGATCTGGCACCTCCCCTCCTCCCCTGTTCGGCGTGCGGGCCAGTCTGGTCGGGCCGCGATTCCTTGGGTCGCCGGTTTTGTTCAGGAGGTGTCGCTGGTGGCGGGGATCTAGTTCGGGCGAAATCCCTGGTCGGTCATGGCCGGCCCTGTCGACGGCGACGCCTGAGGGCGCCGTTCCCCTTCTTGAAGGCGTCGGTATGGACTGATCCCCTCACTTCCCCTTCCCCTAGGTCTCCCGGACGAAAGCCTTAACTTTGTTGGGCGGCGGCGGCGCTCACGGCGCCGTTCCCTTCTTGAAGGCGCCGCTTTGGGAACCTTGCGGCTGGGTGGCGCTTGTGGTGGTGGGCGACGGCGGTGGTGCGGCCCTATCCTAGCATGGATCTCCGTCCGTTGCTTGGAGATGGACTCGCATAGGTGGAAGTCGTCGTTTGGCATCATGGTGGCGTCGATGGCGGAGGCACCTACCAAGGCTGGTACCTCAATCTGATCTGAAGATGGACCAGTGGAAGATGGCGGTGACGACACATGTGAGTGCGTCAGACCGATTTGTGCCCCGGACCCGGTATGTGGCTCGGTCAGGGTCTCCCGCTTTAGATGTTAGGCTTAGGTGAGAGGTCTGGGTATTTGATCCAGTTTGCACCTCTTCATCATATGAATAGGAGTAGCGGCAGATGTTGTCAAGATGGCGAATTCAGGCATATTGTAGTACTGCTTTGTAAGGTTCTTGAGAATAATCAATAAAATGACCGCATACATCTCCCAGATGCAGAGGCCGGGGGTCATCCTCCTTTTCTAAAAATAATAATAATAATTATGAATGGTTGTAACACGGTGATGAATTAAGTAACGAAATGTTTTACCTCCGCAGAAAAGAGAGGCCCTAACTAAAATATTGTTAGATGGAATAAATTGAAACAAATGCAAAGGATAAAGAGTTGTGATAAAACTATAAGTTACCATAAACTTGACTATATAGAAAACATTTGCGAGCAATGATATCATCACAAAAATATGAAAATAGAAGGGATCGAAGATTTTCATTAGTAAACCAATTTTCACGAGCTTTTCTAAATTATTTGACCAGTTTGTCAGGCTGGTGGTCGGCATTTAACCGAAAATCCTATTTGACGCTCTGTGCGAAGCGGTGTCGAGGCTTCGCACAGAGTAGTAGGGGATCGGACTGGCCCGGTAGCGAGGCTGCAGTGCCCGGTTTTTGGGGTTCCCAACCGTTTTTTTCCGGTTTGGGGCAACTTCTAGAAGGTTCCATGAGCAGGGTTTTTTTCTTTTTCATTTGTATTCTCGATTTTCAAAAACTATTTTCAAACTTTCAAAAAAAATCTCAATTTTTAAAAAATGTCCTGTATTTTTTAAAAATTGTTCTTAAGATTCAAATTTGTTCTCAGTTTTAAAACAAAATCTTAACATTCAAAAAATGTTTGTGCTTTAAAAAATTGTTCTCGTAGTCAGTTTTTTAGGATTTTCAAAATTGTTGCCGGTTTCAAAATTTGTTCTCAAAATTCAAGAAATGTTCATGCTTTTAAAAATTTGTCCTTGCTTCCAAATTTGTTTGGCGTTTTTGAATTTTGTTGTCGGTATCAAAATTTGTTCTCAAGATTCATAAAATGTTCGTGCTTCCAAATTTTTTGACGATTATTCAAAATTTGTTTTCAAATTAAAGAGATGTTCGTGTTTTAAAAATTTGTTCGCGCTTTCAAATTGGTTCCAGTTTTTTTTAAATGTATCTCTTTTTAAAAGGTGGTTCTCAAGATTTAAAAAATATTCGCGCTTCCTAATTTGTTCATGTTTTTTCAAAATTGTTCTGGGTTTCAAAATTGTTATCAAAATTCAAAAAATGTCCATGCTTTGAAAAATGTTCGCACTTTCAAATTTGTTCGTGGTTTTCAAAATTGTTCTCCTTTTATAAATTTTGTTTTCAAGAGTCAAAAGATGTTCGTGCTTTAAAAAACTATTCACTGTTCCAAATTTGCTCACGTGTTTTAAAATTGTTATCGGTTTCAAAATTTGTTCTCAAAATTCAAAAAATGGTCGTGCTTTAGAAATTTTTCGTGCTTCCTAATTTTTTGGGTTTTTTGAAAAAATTTCTCCTTTCCAATTTTTTTTTCTCAAGATTCAAAAAATGTTCGCGCTTCCAAATTTGTTCACATTTTTTTTAAATCTCGGTTACAAAATTTGTTCTTAAAATTCAAAAAATGTTCCTTTTTCAAAAATTTGATCGGGCTTTCAAATTTGTTTGTGATTTTTTCGAAATTGTTCTCCTTTTCAAAATTTTATTCTCAACATTTTAGAAATGTTCGTGCTTTAAAAAATTTGCTCATATTTTTCAAAAGTTGTTCTTCGAATTGGAAAAATATAAAAGGAAAAAGGAAAGAAAAAATAAACAAAACTGGGCCGACCGAGTTGGGGCGCCCCCTGTACGGCGCAGGGTCTCCGTACCGCAATGAGCGACACGTAGGTGCTCCCGAAGCAGCTATTAGCGACAAGAGGAAGCAGTGCGTGAAGCAGCAAGTGTTTCGAATTGAAGGCCCGTTCGCAAGCCTCGCTTACCAACTCGGCTTGTGGGCCTTGAATGGGCCTTGGACCATGTAAACGTGTAAGTCACCTACCGATGGCGTGTGGAAGCCCGGGGATCACACAAATGACTTGTTAACACGACTTGCTTGTGATTTCGTCCTTCTCCTCTCAACTACCCATCCCTGAACCGTTGTTGTAGCTCACATTCGAAATTCCATGGTGATAGAGAGTGAATCCTTACAATCTTCTTCCCTCTGCTTGTCGCTCCAGCGGTTGATAGCGGGGAGGAGAATCCGGTGCTTCGACTTTGACAAGTAGTTTAGGTAAGGGTTTTGTAGTCCTCATAGGGATGTCACTTCATCTTTGAATTGATTTTTTGGTCTTTCGTCCTACTCGAATTCAAACAATGTCGACATTGCTCCAACGTAGATTCCTCTCACCTTCTTAGGGTAGTGAGGTTGGAGCTTCTCATCTTGCGTGCACAACTGCAAGATCTAGGCCATGAGCTTTTAATTTATTCAAGGTTTCAACAACGATGACTGCAACTCTAGAGTCTTGGTTCTCACACGCATGTGCACAAAAAATTTCCCGTGTGCCATGGACAAGGTCAACCAGGTCTGGTATCGGAGCGGTGGCATTTCTTTTTTATATCTTTGAACTGCTTTGTAGTTTTAGTTAAATTTTATAATAGTTCTAGTTTTTTCAAACATATATCTCCGATACTCGATCTCGAGTGTTGACGATGTATGGTCCTCGATCTTGGTTGCTGGTCCCTCTAACCACAACTTGACAAACAGTGAGACGTAGTACGGACACGATGGAGATTCAAATCTGACGTGGTGTATTTTTTTCCAAAGCACGTCTTTTAGGGATTTTTTCAGAGCGTGTGGACCAGCCTTAGGCCCATTCTTTTGGCCCAATCTAGTTTTGTAACGAAAGAAGTGTATATAACCCCCTAAACTTTCGTGTTTTGGCCACATCACCCCCTCAACTCTAAAATTGCAATCTTAATCCCCTCAACTATGAAAACCAAATAAATCACCCCATACCCCTGTGAAGTGGTTTTGCCAACTTGGCAGTGAGAGGCTGTGGGGAAGGCCCACCATGTCACCCTCGTGCACACATACACATACATTGGCCACCTACTTATTTTGTCAAACAATTTGAGGGCATCCATGAGACAGACCCGTCGAAGAAAAAGCCAGTGTGCGTTCTCATAGGCTCGTACTCGTGGAGGTCCTTCCCGGCCTGCACTTTTGCTGAAATTAGACATGCATCTTGGTATGAGTGTGTACATGGGGAGATTTTTTTTTGGCTTGATGATGGCTCCCAATGGCTCTGCTGTCCTCGCTCCCCGCTCTGCCTTCGCCCATGGCCCGGTGGTGCGCCTTGATGCGCCCTCGTCCGCGGTGGCGGGCTCCTGGCATCTTGTGGAGAGGCGTCGTGGCGTGCGCGTTGTTGGCTCCTCCACCATCTCACCGTCCCCTTGATCCCCCTCCGCCCCGAGGTAGGTACTGGGCGCTGGCGGAGACTGAGGTGTTAGGGAACGTTGCATGGAAAACAAAAAATTTCCTACGCGCACCCAAGATCTATCTATGGAGATCAGCATCTATGAGAGGGGGAGTGCATCTACATACCCTTGTAGATCGCTAAGCGGAAGCGTATATAACACAGTTGATGTAGTCGTCGGTCTTCACGATCCAATCGTGATCCGTCCCGATCTAGCGTCGAACGGATGGCACCTGCGCGTTCAACACACGCGCTTCTCGATGACGTCTCCTCCTTCTTGATCCAGGAAGAGAGGAAGGAGAAGTAGATGGGATCTCAACCAGCACGACAGCGCGATGGAGATGGTGGTGGAGCAATCCTAGCACGGCTTCGCCAAACGCCTCCAGAACTACGAACGAGGAAGAACATGAGAAACGGGATAAACACCCCCTTACATCCCATGCACTTCCTAGGGGTTGGAGGGAACCTTATGGACCCTACGGAACCCTCTGGAACCTTCCGGAACCTTCTAGAAGCTTTCTAGTACAATACTGATAAAACCAAAAACTTTTCCCATAGCCAAAATATGATTTCCCATATGTAAATATTTACCTCCGGACCATTCTGGAGCTCCTCGTGATGTCTGGTATCTCATCCGGGACTCCGAACAACATTTGATCACCAACGTACATATCCCAATACTACTATAGCGTCACCGAATGTTAAGTGTGCAGAACCTGCGGGTGCGAGAACTATGTAGACATGACCGAGACACCTCTACAGTCAATAACCAGTAGCGGGACCTGGATGCTTATATTGGTTCCTACATATTCTACGCATATCTTTATCGGTCGAACCACGATGTCAAAGATTCAATCAATCTTGTATGGAGTTGCCTTTGTCCATTGGTATGTTACTTTCTCGAGATTCGATCATAGGTATCTTCATACCTAGTTTAATATCATTACCAGCAAGTCTATTTACTCGTTTTGTAATACAAGACCCCGTGATTAACTCCTTAGTCACATTTCTTGCAAGCTTCTTGTGATGTTGTATAACCGAGTGAGCCTAGGGATACCTCTCTGTTATATGGAGTGACAAATCTGAGTCTTGATCCATGACAACTCCACACACACCCTCAGAGATACCTGTAGAGCATCTTTATAGTCACCTAGTTACATTGCAACGTTTGATACACACAGGGCATTACTCCAGTGTTAGTGAGTTGCATGATCTCATGGTCATAGGAACAGATACATTGACATGCAGAAAGCAATAGCAGTAAACTCGATATGATCAAACGCTAGCTTAAGGTTTGAGTTTTTTCCATCACATCATTCTCCTAATGATGTGATCCCGTTATCAAATGACAAATCATGTCTATGGCTAGGAAACCTTAGCCATCTTTGATCAACGAGCTCGTCTAGTAAAGGCTCACTAGGGACACAGTCTTGTTTATGTATTCACACATGTATTTGAGTTTCCAATCAATACAATTATATCATGGATAATAAACGATTATCATGAATAAGGAAATATGATAATAACTAATTTATTATTGCCTCTATGAAATATTTCCAACATGAGGTGGCGGTGAGCCCGTAGATGGCCAGTGGTAGTGCTTACGTGACGATGGCGCGACGCCCGGGATCTGTGGCGCTAGGCCTCGCGGTGGCGCTGGGTGGTCCTGCCTCTATGGAGGATTTCGTCCTCACGGTGGTGGCTGCATGGGCTAAAAATGTTTAAAATTTCATCAAAATATTTAAAAAATATTCATATTTCATAATTGATTTAAATTATAAAAAAGTTTAGAATTGTAATTTTTTTAAGTTTTGAAAACTGAATTTCAAAATGTGCATAAATTTTGAAAAATGTTCAAAATTTGTTGATTTTTTTAATAAAAAATCAGATTTTGAAAAGGGCTTTATTTTTAGAAAAATGATCAGAAATTGTTTAAAATAATAATACCAATTTTTTTTTAAAATTTCAAAATATTATTCGGAATTTGAAATTATTCAACACGTCTAAACAGATGCACTTTGTCAAATAAAGTATCCGCTCAGTATGTTGATACGTCTCAAACGTATCTATAATTTTTGATGGTTTCATGCTGTTATCTTGTCAACTTTTGATGTTTTATATACCTTTTATATCTTTTTTGGGACTAACTTATTAATTCAGTGCCAAGTGCGAGTTCCTGTTTTTTCTGTGTTTTTGACTCTCTTCAGATCTGATTTTGGAACGGAGTCCAAACGGAATAAAATCACTGAAATGAATTTTTCCAGAACAGAAGAAGATCGGGGGACTTCAGGGCCAAGGCAGGAGGCCCACAGGGGGCCCACAAGCCCTGTAGCCATGGCCAGGGGGGCCATGGCTACCAAGCTTGTGGCCCCCCTGGAGCTCCCCCGCCCTAGCTCTTTGGCCTATTTATTCCCTAAAATCCCAGGAAAAATAAGGGCGTCCACGAAACCACTTTTCCGCCGCCGCAAGCTTCCGTTTCCGCGAGATCTCATCTGGAGATCCTTCCCGGTGCCTTGCCGGAGGGGACTTTGGAGCTAGAGGGCTTCTACATCAACATCATTGCCTCTCCAATGACTCGTGAGTAGTCCACTTCAGACCTACGGGTCCGTAGTTAGTAGCTAGATGGCTTCTTCTCTCTCTTGGATCTTCAATACAAAGTTCTCCATAATCTTCATGGAGATCTATCCGATGTAATCCTCTTTGGCGGTGTGTTTGTCGAGATCCGATGAATTGTGGATTTGTGATCAGATTATCTATGAATTATATTTGAGTCTTTGCTGATTTCTTATATGCATGATTTGATATCCTTGTAAGTCTCTCCGAGTCTTGGGTTTTGTTTGGCCAACTAGATCTATGATTCTTGCAATGGGAGAAGTGCTTGGTTTTGGGTTCATACCGTGCGGTGACCTTTCCCAGTGATAGAAGGGGCAGCAAGGCACGCATTGTGTTGTTGCCATCAAGGGTAACAAGATGGGCTTTCTTCATAGATTTGAGATTGTCCATCTACATCATGTCATCTTGCTTAAGGCGTTACTTTGTTCTTATGAACTCAATACACTAGATGCATGCTGGATAGCGGTCGACGTGTGGAGTAATAGTAGTAGATGCGGAAAGTATCAGTCTACTTGTTTTGGACGTGATGCCTATATGTATGATCATTGCCATAGATAACGTCATGACTTTGCGCGGTTCTATCAATTGCTCGACAGTAATTCGTTCACCCACCGTCTACTTGCTTTCATGAGAGAAGCCACTAGTGAACACTACAGCCCCTGGGTCTATTCACAATTATCATCTCCGCTTTTACTTTTACTTTGCTTTGTTTACTTTTTTGCTTTCAATTCTCACTTTGCAAACAATCTATACGGGATTGACAACCCCTTCATAGCGTTGGGTGCAAGCTCTTTGTGTTTGTGCAGGTACTTGTGACTTGACGCGATCCTCCTACTGGATTGATACCTTGGTTCTCAAACTAAGGGAAATACTTACCGCCGCTGTGCTACATCACCCTTTCCTCTTCAAGGGAACACCAGCGCAGGGCTCCAAGGCCACGGGGGAATCCTTTGCATATTTGCCAAGGAAATCCCTATAGGCGTAGCCAGCAGCATATGTCTCAACACATACGTCGGTACCAAACAACAACAAACGCATGTACTAAACATTTCTAGAATTAGCATCTACTACCACTAGAAAAGGAAGAGAGGGCAGATCCAACTTTAAATCTGGACCTTCTAATCATTAAACAATGCTCTAAAATCTATGTTAACGAAACGAACGAATCTTCGTTAGCGCTAATCGAACGGCTCGCTCACCTCACACGTCGTCTCGCCCGCACACCTCGTCCGCGCGTTAACTGGCGACTCGCCTTGACTACGCCGGTCGCCGCCCCCTCGCCCCGCACGCTCGCAGTGCCGTGCCGGTCTCTGCCCCTCGCCCCGCCGCGTCGGTCTCTGCATCGCCCCACACGCTCGCAGCGCCGTGCCGGTCTCCGCACCCTCGTCCCGCCACTCCAGTCTCCGCAGAACCACTGTTGGGGAACGTCGCATGGGAAACAAAAATTTTCCTACGCGCACGAAGACCTATCATGGTGATGTCCATCTACGAGAGGGGATGAGTGATCTACGTACCCTTGTAGATCGTACAGCAGAAGTGTTAGTGAACGCGGTTGATGTAGTGGAACGTCCTCACGTCCCTCGATCCGCCCCGCGAACAATCCCGCGATCAGTCCCACGATTTAGTACCGAACGGACGGCACCTCCGCGTTCAGCACACGTACAGCTCGACGATGATCTCGGCCTTCTTGATCCAGCAAGAGAGACGGAGAGGTAGAAGAGTTCTCCGGCAGCGTGACGACGCTCCGGAGGTTGGTGATGACCTTGTCTCAGCAGGGCTCCGCCCGAGCTCTGCAGAAACGCGATCTAGAGGAAAAACCGTGGAGGTATGTGGTCGGGCTGCCGTGGAAAAGTCGTCTCAAATCAGCCCTAAAACCTCCGTATATATAGGTGGGAGGGAGGGGAGGAGGCAGCCTCAAAACCTAAAGGTTTGGCCGAAATTGGAGGTGGAGGAGTCCTAAGCAAAATAAGGTGCATAAAAGGATTAACATCACATGCAATTTATAAGTGACATGATATGGCCATCATCACGTGCTTCTTGATCTCCATCACCAAAGCACCGGCACGATCTTCTTGTCACCGGCGTCACACCATGATCTCCATCAACGTGTCGCCATCGGGGTTGTCGTGCTACTCATGCTATTACTACTAAAGCTACGTCCTAGCAAAATAGTAAACGCATCTGCAAGCACAAACGTTAGTTATAAAGACAACCCTATGGCTCCTGCCGGTTGCCGTACCATCGACGTGCAAGTCGATATTATCTATTACAACATGATCATCTCATACATCCAATATATCACATCACATCGTTGGCCATATCACATCACAAGCATACCCTGCAAAAACAAGTTAGACATCCTCTAATTTTGTTGTTGCATGTTTTACGTGGTGACCATGGGTATCTAGTAGGATCGCATCTTACTTACGCAAACACCACAACGTAGATATATGAGTTGCTATTTAACCTCATCCAAGGACCTCCTCGGTCAAATCCGATTCAACTAAAGTTGGAGAAACCGACACTTGCCAGTCATCTTTGAGCAACGGGGTTACTCGTAGCGATGAAACCAGTCTCTCGTAAGCGTACGAGTAATGTCGGTCCAAGCCGCTTCAATCCAACAATACCGCGGAATCAAGAAAAGACTAAGGAGGTCAGCAAAACGCACATCACCACCCACAAAAACTTTTGTGTTCTACTCGAGAAGACATCTACGCATGAACCTAGCTCATGATGCCACTGTTGGGGAACGTCGCATGGGAAACAAAAATTTTCCTACGCGCACGAAGACCTATCATGGTGATGTCCATCTACGAGAGGGGATGAGTGATCTACGTACCCTTGTAGATCGTACAACAGAAGCGTTAGTGAACGCGGTTGATGTAGTGGAACGTCCTCACGTCCCTCGATCCGCCCCGCGAACAATCCCGCGATCAGTCCCACGATTTAGTACCGAACGGACGGCACCTCCGCGTTCAGCACACGTACAGCTCGACGATGATCTCGGCCTTCTTGATCCAGCAAGAGAGACGGAGAGGTAGAAGAGTTCTCCGGCAGCATGACGGCGCTCCGGAGGTTGGTGATGACCTTGTCTCAGCAGGGCTCCGCCCGAGCTCTGCAGAAACGCGATCTAGAGGAAAAACCGTGGAGGTATGTGGTCGGGCTGCCGTGGAAAAGTCGTCTCAAATCAGCCATAAAACCTCCGTATATATAGGTGGGAGGGAGGGGAGGAGGCAGCCTCAAAACCTAAAGGTTTGGCCGAAATTGGAGGTGGAGGAGTCCTACTCCAATCCTACTTGGAGTAGGATTCCACCTTCCCACTTGGAAACTCTTTCCACCTTGTGTTTTTTCCTTCTCAAACCTTATGGGCCTTAGTGGGAACTTATTCCAGCCCACTAGGGGCTGGTTTATCTCTTCCCATAGCCCATGAGACCCCTTGGGGCGTGACACCCCTCCCGATGGTCCCCGGCACCCCTCCCGGCACTCCCGGTACACTACCGATGAGCCCGAAACTTTTCCGGTAATGCAAGAAAACCTTCCGGTAACCAAATGAGGTCATCCTATATATCAATCTTCGTTTCCGGACCATTCCGGAAACCCTCGTGACGTCCGTGATCTCATCCGGGACTCCGAAAAACATTCGGTAACCAACCATATAACTCAAATACGCATAAAACAACGTCGAACCTTAAGTGTGCAGACCCTGCGGGTTCGAGAACTATGTAGACATGACCCGAGAGACTCCTCGGTCAATATCCAATAGCGGGACCTGGATGCCCATATTGGTTCCTACATATTCTACGAAGATCTTATCGTTTGAACCTCAGTGCCAAGGATTCATATAATCTCGTATGTCATTCCCTTTGTCCTTCGGTATGTTACTTGCCCGAGATTCGATCGTTAGTATCCGCATACCTATTTCAATCTCGTTTACCGGCAAGTCTCTTTACTCGTTCCGTAATACAAGATCCCGCAACTTACATTAAGTTACATTGCTTGCAAGGCTTGTGTGTGATGTTGTATTACCGAGTGGGCCCCGAGATACCTCTCCGTCACACGGAGTGACAAATCCCAGTCTCGAGCTATACTAACTCAAGAACACCTTCGGAGATACCTGTAGAGCATATTTATAGTCACCCAGTTACGTTGCGACGTTTGATACACACAAAGCATTCCTCCGGTGTCCGTGATTTATATGATCTCATGGTGATAGGAACAAATACTTGACACGCAGAAAACAGTAGCAACAAAATGACACGATCAACATGCTACGTCTATTAGTTTGGGTCTAGTCCATCACATGATTCTCCTAATGATGTGATCCCGTTATCAAGTGACAACACTTGCCTATGGCCAGGAAACCTTGACCATCTTTGACCAACGAGCTAGTCAACTAGAGGCTTACTAGGGACAGTGTTTTTTCTATGTATCCACACAAGTATTGTGTTTCCAATCAATACAATTATAGCATGGATAATAAACGATTATCATGAACTAAGAAATATAATAATAACTAATTTATTATTGCCTCTAGGGCATATTTCCAACAACCAGATCCCTCCCTCCCGGGACGCCCTCTGATTTGCCGCTCGCCATGGACAACGACTACGTCGATGAGGCGCATAGCGGCTGCAATGCAGGCCGGCGCCGCTGCCCTCAGCCTCGTGCGCCTGCCGCACCACCGGTCCCATGCCGCCCCCGCGCCCCATCGTTCCGTCAACTGCCGCCCGCTCCTCCCCCCTCGCCGCCTGCCCCGCATTCGCCCTTCGACGGACTTCAAGCAAGCGATCGTCGCCTAGATCGCTGAACCTCGAGCAAGCGGCCTTAGCCCACATTGCCTGACCTCAAACAAGCGGCCACCGCCAACATCAAACAAGACTGCAAGACGACCATGACGTCCACTCCAGCCACAGCCACCAGTATTTTCGTCACCCACCGCTCGTAATTTACCGATGCTTCATTTTGAAATTGTGGATCAAAGTTTATTTAGCTACCTTGAACAGCAGACAAATATAAGGCTTACTAACTTTTAACGAACAATGTGGTTCTCATATGAATGTGTGTATTTTTATTCTATTCATTAGGGTGTAAATCACAAGAGAACCGTGCAATGAAATTCTTCTGAGACTGGTGAGGATAGTGCCATATTCTTATATTTTTTTTGCTCAATAATATTGAAGCATTGTGCCCTTCTTATTCTGTATGTCCATGGGGAAGATGGACCTCATGCCCCTGGGTGTATGAAGAGGTAAATGGTTCAAATTTGTGCATATGCTTATCGTCGGCTAGGATTAGGTGATTAGATATGTGAATATTTAACAATAAACTAGATTCAAATTTGTGCCTTAGCTTTTGTTTGCCCGTGTT
Organism: Hordeum vulgare subsp. vulgare; assembly: GCF_904849725.1. Taxonomy (NCBI): domain Eukaryota; kingdom Viridiplantae; phylum Streptophyta; class Magnoliopsida; order Poales; family Poaceae; genus Hordeum; species Hordeum vulgare. The sequence goes on along the minus strand of NC_058522.1, from coordinate 560,919,046 downwards.
AGTATATTTATATTCCAAGACAAACATTGTGGGATGTGAAGTAAATTGTTCTACATGTCACTGATTGTGAAGGACTAGAGTAGGGAGAGTCATCCACCGGATAGGACCCCATGTCCGGAGAGGGTTGTGCACTTGAGAAGACAATCAGGGTACACAGACAAGTTGGGTGACCATGTTCTTGAGCTTTTCATCCATTCGATTCATCAGGAGAGCCATATGATTTGTATAACTTGTATTTCTGGGATCCTGGTTTTATAATTCACTATGGGAGAAGTCAGCTAAACACAGAGAAGATGAAATGCTTGCAAAAAATAGTTTGTGGTTGCTCTGTATCTTAACTGGGTTGGTATAGAATCAAGTTCAGGTTCAGCGATGCTGATAATGGAAATTTATATCCGCACAGGGGAGGCCTACATAGGAGAACAGTATGTCTTGTCGCTGTGAATACCCAACACTGGTTCGACTTTCCACACATCTGACAAGGGGCGACACATTACTAAGCACAGAGTCTCGCACAATCATTCATTCATGCCCACATGTGGCGAGAAGGTTCATTGGCGGTCGTGCAAGGAGATAAATTAGTACACAAAGAACTTGGTAAAACTGCTAAGGAAAAACTTTCTTTGACTATGAATTCAGGGCCAAATTTTGCTCCTTCTTTTCCTGCAATTATTCGTTCCCATTTGATTAGTTTGATTAGGATGAGACGTGTTTCGGTTAGCATGATTGTTTGTAAATGGTCACTGATACGTCTCCAACGTATCTATAATTTTTGATGGTTTCATGCTATTATCTTACCAAACTTTGGATGTTTTGCATGCCTTTTATATATTTTTTCGGACTAACTTATTAACTCAGTGGCAAGTGTCAGTTCCTATTTTTTCCATGTTTTTGATCCCTTTCAGAGGAGATTTTGAAACGGAATCCAAACGGAAGAAAATCCCCGAAAAGATTTTTTCTGGAATGGAAGAAGATCGGGAAGCTTGGGAGCCAAGGCAGGGGAGCCTCATGTTGGAAATATGCCCTAGAGGCAATAATAAATTAGTTATTATTATATTTCTTAGTTCATGATAATCGTTTATTATCCATGCTATAATTGTATTGATTGGAAACACAATACTTGTGTGGATACATAGACAAAACACTGTCCCTAGTAAGCCTCTAGTTGACTAGCTCGTTGATCAAAGATGGCCAAGGTTTCCTGGCCATAGGCAAGTGTTGTTACTTGATAACGGGATCACATCATTAGGAGAATCATGTGATGGACTAGACCCAAACTAATAGACGTAGCATGTTGATCGTGTCATTTTGTTGCTACTGTTTTCTGCGTGTCAAGTATTTGTTCCTATGACCATGAGATCATATAACTCACTGACACCGGAAGAATGCTTTATGTGTATCAAACGTCGCAACGTAACTGGGTGACTATAAATATGCTCTACAGGTATCTCCGAAGGTGTTAGTTGAGTTAGTATGGATCGAGACTGGGATTTGTCACTCCGTGTGACGGAGAGGTATCTCGGGGCCCACTCGGTAATACAACATCACACACAAGCCTTGCAAGCAATGTGACTTAGTGTAAGTTGCGGGATCTTGTATTACGGAACGAGTAAAGAGACTTGCCGGTAAACAAGATTGAAATAGGTATGCGGATACTGACGATCGAATCTCGGGAAAGTAACATACCGAAGGACAAAGGGAATGACATACGGGATTATATGAATCCTTGGCACTGAGGTTCAAATGATAAGATCTTCGTAGAATATGTAGGATCCAATATGGGCATCCAGGTCCCGCTATTGGATATTGACCGAGGAGTCTCTCGGGTCATGTCTGCATAGTTCTCGAACCCGCAGGGTCTGCACACTTAAGGTTCGACGTTGTTTTATGCGTATTTGAGTTATATGGTTGGTTACCGAATGTTGTTCGGAGTCCCGGATGAGATCACGGACGTCACGAGGGTTTCCGGAATTGTCCGGAAACGAAGATTGATATATAGGATGACCTCATTTGATTACCGGAAGGTTTTCGGAGTTACCGGGAATGTACCGGGAATGACGAATGGGTTCCGGGTGTTCACCGGGGGGGGGGGGGCAACCCACCCCGGGGAAGCCCATAGGCTTTGGGGGTGGCGCACCAGCCCTTAGTGGGCTGGTGGGACAGCCCAAGAAGGCCCTATGCGCCATAGGAAGAAAATCAAAGAGAAAAAAAGGAGGAGGTGGGAAAGGGAAGAAGGACTCCACCTTCCAAACCAAGTTGGATTCGGTTTGGAAGGGGAGACCTTCCCCCCTTTGGTTCGTCCGACCCCCTTGGGGATCCTTGAGCCCCAAGGCAAGGCCCCCCTCTCCCACCTATATATACGGAGGTTTTAGGGCTGATTTGAGACGACTTTTCCACGGCAGCCCGACCACATACCTCCACGGTTTTTCCTCTAGATCGCGTTTCTGCGGAGCTCGGGGGAGCCCTGCTGAGATAAGATCACCACCAACCTCCGAAGCGCCGTCACGCTGCCGGAGAACTCATCTACCTCTCCGTCTCTCTTGCTGGATCAAGAAGGCCGAGATCATCGTCGAGCTGTACGTGTGCTGAACGCGGAGGTGCCGTCCGTTCGGCACTAGATCATGGGACTGATCGGGGGACGGTTCGCGGGGCGGATCGAGGGACGTGAGGACGTTCCACTACATCAACCGCGTTCACTAACGCTTCTGCTGTACGGTCTACAAGGGTACGTAGATCACACATCCCCTCTCGTAGATGGACATCACCATAATAGGTCTTCGTGCGCGTAGGAAATTTTTTGTTTCCCATGCGACGTTCCCCAACAGTGGCATCATGAGCTAGGTTCATGCGCAGATGTCTTCTCGAGTAGAACACAAAAGTTTTTGTGAGCGGTGATGTGCGTTTTGCTGCCCTCCTTAGTCTTTTCTTGATTCCGCGGTATTGTTGGATTGAAGCGGCTTGGACCGACATTACTCGTACGCTTACGAGAGACTGGTTTCATCGCTACGAGTAACCCCGTTGCTCAAAGATGACTGGCAAGTGTCAGTTTCTCCAACTTTAGTTGAATCGGATTTGACCGAGGAGGTCCTTGGATGAGGTTAAATAGCAATTCATATATCTCTGTTGTGGTGTTTGCGTAAGTAAGATGCGATCCTACTAGATACCCATGGTCACCACGTAAAACATGCAACAACAAAATTAGAGGACGTCTAACTTGTTTTTGCAGGGTATGCTTGTGATGTGATATGGCCAACGATGTGATGTGATATATTGGATGTATGAGATGATCATGTTGTAATAGTTAATATCGACTTGCACGTCGATGGTACGACAACCGGCAGGAGCCATAGGGTTGTCTTTAAACTAACGTTTGTGCTTGCGGATGCGTTTACTATATTGCTAGGACGTAGCTTTAGTAGTAATAGCAGGAGTAGCACGACAACCCCGATGGCGACACGTTGATGGAGATCGTGATGATGGAGATCATGATGTGACGCCGGTGACAAGAAGATCGTGCCGGTGCTTTGGTGATGGAGATCAAGAAGCGCATGATGATGGCCATATCATGTCACTTATGAATTGCATGTGATGTTAATCCTTTTTGCACCTTATCTTTCTTAGAACGACGGTAGCATTATGAGGTGATCTCTCACTAAAATTTCAAGACGAAATTGTGTTCTCCCCGACTGTGCACCGTTGCGACAGTTCTTCGTTTCGAGACACCACGTGATGATCGGGTGTGATAGACTCAACGTTCACATACAACGGGTGCAAAACAGTTGCACACGAGAACACTCGGGTTAAGCTTGACGAGCCTAGCATGTGCAGACATGGCCTCGGAACACATGAGACCGAAAGATCGAGCATGAATCGTATAGTTGATATGATTAGCATAGAGATGCTTACCACTGAAACTATTCTCGACTCACGTGATGATCGGACTTGAGATAGTGGATTTGGATCATGTACCACTCAAATGACTAGAGAGATGTACTTTTTGAGTGGGAGTTCTTAAGTAATATGATTAATTGAACTAATTGTCATGAACATAGTCTAATGGTCTTTGCGAATTACGATGTAGCTTGCGCTATAGCTCTACTGTTTTTATATGTTCCTAGAGAAAATTTAGTTGAAAGTTGATAGTAGCAAACTTTGAAGAGGATTGTCCTCGTTGCTGCGCAGAAGGCTTATGTCCTTAATGCACCACTCGGTGTGCTGCACCTCGAGCGTCGTCTGTGGATGCTGTGAACATCCGACATACACGTTTCTGATGACTACACGATAATTTAGTACAAAAATACTTAATGGCTTAGAAGCAAGGCGCCGAAAACGTTGTAAAACGTCACGGAACATAAGTGATGTTCTAAAGAGATGAAATTGTGATTTCATGCTTGTGCCCTTGTTAAGAGGTACGAGACCTCCGACAAGATTCTTTGTCCACAAATCACAGGAGAAAAGGCTCAATCGTTGAGCATGTGCTCAGATTGTCTGAGTACGACAATCGCTTGAATCAAGTGGGAGTTAATCTTCCAGATGAGATAGTGATAGTTCTCCAAAGTCACTGCCACCAAGCTGTGAGAGCTTCGTGATGAACTATAACATATCAAGGATAGATACAATGATCCTTGAGCGATTCGCGATGTTTGACACTGCGAAAGTAGAAATCAAGAAGGAGCATCAATAGTTGATGGTTTGTAAAAGCACTAAGTTTCAAGAAAGGCAAGGGCTAGAAGGGATACTTCATGAAACGGCAAAACAGCTGCTGCACTAATGAAGAGACCCAAGATTAAACCCAAACCCGAGACTAAGTGCTTCTATGAGGGGAACAGTCACTGAGGCGGAGCAACTCTAGATACTTGGTAGATAAGAAGGCTGGCAAAAGTCGAAATAAGTATATTTGATATACATGATGTTGATGTGTACTTTACTAGTACTCCTAGTAGAATGAGGGTATTGGATACCGGTTCGGTTGCTAAGTGATTAGTAACACGAAATGAAATCTACGGCATAAACGGAGACTAGCTAAAGGTGAGGTGACGATACATGTTGGAAGTGTTTCGAAGGTTGATATGATCAAACGTCGCACACTCCCTCTACCACCGGGATTGGTGTTAAACCTAAATAATTGTTATTTGGTGCTTGCGTTAAGCATGAACATGATTGGATCGTGTTTATTGCAATATGATTATTCATTTAAAGAGAATAATGGTTACTCTATTTGCTTGAATAATCACCTTCAATGGTTTATTGAATCTCGATCGTAGTGTTACACATGTTCATAATATTGGTGCCAAAAGATACGAGGTAATGATGATAGTACCACTTACTTGTGGCACTGCCGCTTGAGTCATGTTGTTATAAATTGCATGAAGAGGCTCCATGCTGATGGATCTTTGTACTCATTTGATTTTGAATCACTAGTGACATGCAAATCATACCACATGAGCAAGGCCTTGTTTTCATTGAGATGAAACAATATAGTAACTTGTTGGAAGTGATACATTTTGATGTATGCAGTCCAATGGGTGTTGAGGCTCGCAGTGAATATCATTATGTTCTTACTTCAATGACGATTTGAGTAGATACAAGAGTATTTACTTAATGAATCACAAGTCTGAAATATTGAAAGGTTCAATTCTGTTTCAGAGTGAAGTTCGTCGTAACGGGAGGATAAACTATCTACGTATGATCATAGAAATGAATATCTGAGTTATGAGTTTTGGTACGCAGTTAAGACAATGTGGAAATTGTTTCGCAGTTCATGCCACCTGGAACATCATAGTGTGATGATGT